>NW_007579100.1:81254-148145 GCF_000690725.1 Stegastes partitus | reverse complement strand
GTTTACTGTTAGTGCAAATTAATTTCTTTAATCAGAAATCTGCAAAGAACAAACAAAAGTGATACCAAAACCTGGAACAATGCTGAATATCACATCTGATAATTTGCTAAACCAATAATCGGTCGACAATTTTTGCCTAAAAGGATTCTAAAAAGTGTCACAACGCAGCTCCAAAGGCAACAAAGAAGGAGACTGTAAAGTAGCAAACATGGATGTAAACATTGAATAATTTAGAATATTAAAACATCCTATGAGGACGGAACTGCAATCAGCACAGGAACCCCCCCGGGGCATCTCTGGAGGTGTTGGCCTGATGCTCCAGCTGTCACATCTCACTCAGAAAAACTCTGCAAATGAAAAATATGATGGTCTGGAGTGGGCATCCCTTATCTATAAAAGTCCATTTTAAGTCTAAAAATGCAGGGAACCAGTGGCCTTAATACTTTTCGAGGCAGTTGGTTCAGTTTCTTTACTTTGCAGGCCGTCTGAGAAGTCGACCGTCTTCCCTCTCCGTGGTCCTCCATCCTCCACCAGGATGATCCACGGCTGGAGCAGCTCTGATCACAGGAAGCCCAACTCATCCGAGCAGCCAGAGACCTGAATGCTTGGCCGGCCAGCGAGCCGTCGTCCATCAGCAGAACGTCAGACACAGCGATGTGGTCTCTAGGATGAGAAATTAAAGGACAGAGCTGGGGAGGAATGAAAGAAGGGAGGAGGAAGAGATGAGAGCAGCTGTTTGTCCAAAATCATCTGAGTCAAATTAATTTTGACAAAAATGGCTTCAGGAAGTCAGAGATCCAGACCAGGTCACTGCCCTGTTTATACTATAAATGTTAGCTCTGTGGTGATTATTAAAACCCTCTTTTCATTCATGCTTTACTCAGATAAACTTCTCTCATTGGAATAATACGGAAAACTTGACATCCTAATCATATTGTGCAGCTTGTGGATCACAGACAGGGTTCATTGGCATGCTGCTATTCTCTGGTCCTTTGATTTTGCTTTCTTGCCGGGACTCATCTGAAAATCACATTTTTTTTTTTTTTTTGCAAATATTTTGGTTTTATAGCATCAAAATCTAAAAAGTGATTTTGGTTAAAGGTGTCATAAAACTGTGTTAAATCAAAGTATTGGAAATCTGTTGTTTCTTGCTAATAAACAAAGTCCATCCATCCATCATCTATACACCGCTTAATCCTCACTAGGGTCTCATGGGGGGCTGGAGTCTATCCCAGCTGACTTAGGGTGAAGGCAGGGGACACCCTGGACAGGTAACCAGTCTATCACAGGGCTACACTTAGAGACAGACAACCAAGCACACTCACATTCACACATACGGACAATTTAGAATCACCAATTAACCTCAACATGTTTTTGGACTGTGTGGGAGGAAGCTGGAGAACCTGGAGAGAACCCACGCTGTACGGGGAGAACATGGAGACTCCACACAGAAAGATCCCGGGTGTCCTCACTGGGACGCAAACCGGCGACCTTCTTGCTGCGAGACAACAGTGCTTAATAAATAAAATAATCAGCTAAAGTTTATTAATAATAATAATAATAATAAGAAGAAGAAGACTACTTGTGGAGACTTTCGTATGCGACCTGCCCGACCCCGATCCTGGTGTTGAGGTGAGTTAGCTGCTGAACAGCTTCTATCCTGAGTTTAATTGTGGGGACATTGAAGCTAACTTTAGGTCTGAGCTGCCTGCTTGGTGTCCACTAGCTACTGTCCTCTGGTCTGGTGTTTGACAGCTACATCAGGATGCTGTTTTTTTATGTGATGCTGACCAATCATTAATAAGCTGCCATCTTTAGCTGGTTAGTAGTTAAAGTGCTGAAATTAACTTCAAACTCGGCAGGTAAAGTAAAGAGAAACTTCACCTGCAGTCTTTCTTCACATTTGAACTCCAGCCTGTGATTTATGTGCTGTTAAACTGGTTTAGACATTCTAGATAAAACCTTCACGATTTCTGAAACACATTTTAAAATGTATTGAACCTTTGTACCACAAGTGACACTGCAAAGATGGAGCTATTTCACTGCTTTGTTGCTTTATTTAGTACATGGACCTTATTATAGGCTGGTCAAACTTGAACTAGATTATACCAGAGAGACTCGACAGTCTTCAAACAATAGTTTATATTTTTTGACACCTTGAAACTATTTGTGAAGATACAAAAAAAGATTTTACAGATTTTTTTTCCTATTCTGGATCACATTAGATCGGGTCTGGATTAAAAACCCGTTTAAATAAACTGATCTGGACTAGATTACTGCGCAGTGGCTAAAGATTCTTTAAATGCGGTAAATATATTTGTTTTTCTATTTGAAAAAGCCACAAAAGGGAGATTCTACAGTTATCTTTTCCCTGCATCCAGACCACATTAGACCAAGTCAAGATTATAAATCCTTATTCCTACACTGGTCAAACCAGGACTACATTACAGAGCAGAGAGGCAGCTTCTGATTGGCAAAATCTTTCTTCCATTTCTCAAAATTTCACAGAGTTTTCCACATCCAGGACACATTAGCCCAGATTTAAAACCACTATGTTTAGATGGGTAAGATTTACCCAGAGAAGCTACACAGTCATTTAAAACGTTTAATCTTTTCATGAAAATACAGAAAATGTGAGATTCTACTGCCTTTTTACACAAGGGCCAAATTAAACCAAGTACAGTTCTAAAAACAACAAAACAACCGACCGATTGACTTGTCAGATCTGGATTAAATTATCCCGGAGACGCTAAAGACTTTAAAAAACACACTGTCTGGTTTGTGAAACCTTCATAAAAATGCAAAAAAAAAAAAAATAGCAAGATCTCCCTTTTTGACGACATTAAACCTAAATCTGGACCAGATTATCTGAGGGAGGCTAAATGTAAAAACACGAATCTTTCTGATTTGTGAAACCTTTAATCGATCCACATCTAAAGCTACTGAATATTGATCAGTCAAATCTGTACTAGATTATCTCAGAGAGGCTAAAGAGTGTTTAAAACATAGTTTTTGATTTGATGAACTTTTATTATATTTGTAAAAATGCAAAAAAAGGAGATTTCATTCTGTGTTTTTGCTTCTGGACCAGTTGAGACCAAGTCCAGATCTAAAACTGCTACACAGTGATTGGTCAAATCTGGACGAGATCATCTCAGAGAAGCTAATGAGTCTTTAAAACTTAGCTTCTGATTTGAGAAATGTTTGTTCTACTTGTAAAAATACAAAAAAGGGAGATTTCACATCCTTTTTTTTTGCTTGAGACCAGGCCTAGATCAACAGCCACTATACTTTGAATAGTCACGTGTAGATTAGATTATCTTGGTGTCGTTGTTTTGGTTTCCTCTTGTTCTTGTGTAAACTCACTAAATTAGTTCATGTCATGTTTTATAAGCTGGCTTGAGAATTGTGCTCTTTATTTACTGTATGTGACGCTTGTTCTGCACATTTCCTGCTTTCATGTACAAACACAGGTTTAACATCCCATGTATAGTTTGGTAAACATCCTTGCTTGTCAAAAAATGCATTGAGAGAATAGAGAGTTGTGTCCAGGTCGTGTTCAGCCCAACAGTAGTGGAAGGAACAAGACTCCCCTAACATTGCATTATTTACATGCATCTCGTTAACTAGCCAGCAGAACATCAAAAGTCAGAGGAACTTCATTGGGAGGACACGTCTCCTGAGATGCATACATTAGTAAACTGCTCATTAGGCCAAAAATGTTTTATCTTGTAGTTCTACACTTGTTCAGTTTAGAGAAATGTGCGTTCATGTAAACATGAAGCCGGGAATCTTTACAGTGTTGGACTGAACATACAGACGGATGCTCTGTCTGGAAAGAAAACAATCTGAAATGGAGTCGTTTTGTCCAGGCACAGTTAATGACTTAATTACCCCTCATTCTCACACAGAACAGGGAACTGCCAGACTAGGATGTGTGATCAGAACCGAGCCCCCGACTCGGGCTTTGAAGCGCAGCCTGCAGGTTATTTCTGGTCATGTATGGTGCCGCAGAGCTCCGGCTGCCAGGTTTCTGTTTACAGAGCCAGATCAGGCGGACCGACGGTGTGCGGGGAGGCCAGCAGAGATCTGAATTTGCAGATTTCTACGGCGCTGCTGTGGTTCGTGATTGATGTCCGGCTTATCTCTGCAGATTATCTGAGCAGGGCAGCGAGCTAAATGACAGGCCTGCACGATGAGCTGTGCTTCCGTTTGTCTTTCTGTCGGTGGAAACGGTCTGAAAGTGTGTCATCCGTCCATCTATGGCTGCTGTTAGCGCAGCAGCAGTTAGCCCTCGTCAGATCAAATAATCAATCGCAGTCTATTTTTAGATGCCGATCAATGTGTTGTTGTTGGGTGATATGGATGAGAAGTAGGTTGGCAAGTAGAAACGGCTTCTACCACTATCTTAACATTCTGACCTCAGCACAAGTGAACTGCTCTCGTCGTCCAGTTTTAGACGCTTCTGTATGTTTGACTTAATATAAATGAACTCTTTATACACAGTAAAACATCCAGATTGACATTCGCTTTATTAACTCCTTTGTTTTGTTTTGCATTTCTACATTTCTTTGTAGGTGGGTTACAGATCATACTTCAGCCCACCTCGTTAAAGAAGAAACGGCTGAATCAAAACCTCACACGTTGACTGTCTTTGGTTTTTCCTCAAACGCTGTTGAAGTGCTTCTTTTAACACCATGAAAGCTTCTCCACATGGGAGCTGCTCACGTAGAAAACTGGACAGACTAGAAAGCAAATCTACAAAAGTTGGCCCCTTTTGAATCTTCCAGATCTGTTTACAGAAATTTAAACCACGTTTCAGAAGGAAAGCGTACGTAGTTTTATATTGCTCAATTCAGGTCACACTCTAAAAGGTAATACTTATGCTTATTTGTGTTATCTCATTGTTGTTTTTTGTGTTGGTGTTGTTCCTGGTGTGTTGTTCGTTTTTCCTTCCAGGTTTATTTGAGTAAGTTGGTCTTGTGGCGTTGTGTTGTTGTGTTCCTGGCCTGGCTCCGGAGTTCAGCTGTGCAGGTGTGCAGTTTCGGGGTTTTTTGGGGGTTTGGGTGTGGCTTGTGTGGTAGGTGGTGTCGGTGGTTGGTTGGTAGTTTGGCGGTTTGCTTTTGGCTTGTGCCCTGTGTCCTGTTTCTTGTTTGTTTTGTCCTTGGGCTTGACCCTTCTGCCTTGCTTTGTGTGGATGTGTATGGATTGTTTGTTTGGTTGTTGGTTGGGGGGGCTGGCTGGCAGGCCTGCGTCTGTCTGTCTGCGGGCGGGTGTGTGTGGCTTGGTTGGTCGCTGGCCTGAATGTGTGTGTGTGAATGATTGATTGTTTGTGTTGCGTTCGATATCTGTTTGATTATTTTTTATGTTTGTTTCTATTGGTTGGATGTATTTCGTTCGTTTTTTTTGCTATTTTTAAGTTTACAAAATTAAGTAAATGCAGCTAAACTTTAAGTAAACTTTACAAGTAGATATGAAGTAAACTGAATTTAAGACTAATGGTTCTATTACCTTTTTTGAGTGCAACTGGTTTCCTAGATTCGTTTAAGTAAGATTCACTTTTTACAGGTCAGGAGTGCTTTAATATTCCAACACCTGTCAGAGAGAAACGTCTCATTCACATTCTGACACAGAAGGAGTTCTTCTTTTAGAAATCCTCTCCTCCCTTCCTTGTCTTTTTCTTTGGATTTTAGAAGCAATGCATGAACATAATTTGGTATTTTTGTAAGCGAGTGGGATTATGATTCAGCCATTTAAAGGTTAAGTGCAGAGGACACGTACGGCTCCTGAAACGACTGAAGCCCGGCTGCAGTGGTTTATTACGGCCCGTTGTATTGATGCAAAGCCTTTCTCTAATGCCACAGTTAATCTAAGTGGGCACAATAAAAGTAACACCTGCTCACTCTGCCGTCTATTGTAGCGTCGCACTCAATCAATACGCTGCAGCGGTGCGAGGCTTGTACAGTGCTCACTTTCTGTCGAGACTATCAAAGATGTCATCACTGAACTCTTACGGGGCGAAGCAGGTTATTGAACTGCAGATTGAATTTCATCTCAGTTCTCTTTGACGATTGCACAGTTCCTGATATTGTCGTCTTTTGTTGAATAAAAAAAAAAAAAAAGAAAAGGGTTTGTAGTCCTCAAAGAAAAGTAGTTTAGAAAGTGTGGTTTTGGTGTTGCTGCCAAAACTCACATTTTGTATCGGCACCAGAGGAAAGTTTAAAATGGACTCTTGCACCACTCTTGAAGACCCCTCCTGTGAAAATCCTTGTTTTTACCCTGTGAATGTGGCTGTGTGGTGTTTTTTATAAAACACTCAGTTTTATATGCGACAAACTTAATTCATGTCAGTTCAGTTCAATTGGCACTGCGACCTAGAGGCAGCTTCATTTAGCAGAATAAAAGGATATGAGATTGAAAAGACAGCCGACGATACAGCTCCCTGCATAAAAACAGAGGAACTGACTCTTCACCCCTCGTCTTAGGAAACTTAAGAAACCCGTTCTGTTCACTTCAGAATCTGCTTGTCCTTCCAACATGTGTGACTGAATCACTGTTTGTGCAACTTGCTGTTGTGTAGCGTAGAGCACCTTTAAATCGTTTGTGCAGAGCAGCTGGTGAGCTGGTGTGCTCAAGCTGCAGTGGGTGGAGAAATTTGGGAACTTTTAAGGCAGTAATTCTTCTAATTCTTCTAAATATGTGACTTTAATACACAGAGATGACTGTGTTGAGGTTTAATCAACCAAACCGGAGAGCTGTTGCTGTCTTTCTGTATCATTGGATCGACTGTGTGTTAGTCGGTCACTGAAACGTGTCAGCAACTAGTGAATTGATTACCACTATGTATGTGCAGACCTTCATTTACACCTCAGGATCATCAGACTGTCCTCACTTTTAATAGAGGGCCTTCATGATGCTTTATGAGCAAATAACTTAGATTCTAATATTGAGCCACAGCTGGATTTTATACACTAAAATGCTAACATGCTAAACAAAGACAGTCAGTTTTGTAAATGCTTCACCGCTTAAACTTTAGCATGTTGTAACTCTGAGCGTGTTATTCTAGCGATCTAGCCTTCAGCAGTGTCACTGATCAGCCAGCATGGCTGCATCATTATGTTAATTCATTAATTGGAACTGGTTGAGGGACTGCTTTTGGGGCTTATTTCATATTTTGAAATGTAAAATGTAAAATAGAAACTGTAAACAAGTCTCCCGTCTTTAACTCAATCCCTCTTGTTGTAACTGCGTCCTCAATACAAACATGTACATACTGTATATTGTGCAGTAGATCATCCTCTCACGTAAGTTTATGTCACACCAGAGTCTCCTGCTGAAAGTCTCCCTCCAGTCTTTGATTAAACCTCTAAAAAGTAATCTGTGTATCAAAATTACATATTCAGAAGGTTTTTCTTTCTCGAACATAATCCCTTTGTGTCCTAAAATGTCTTAGATTGAACTCTACACTGTTGATTCCGAGAGAATCTACAAATATACGAAGCCTCTGCCTCCTCAGCTCACCTACAGTCTCCGTTAAACCACTCCTACCTACTCAATGACAACCTAAATATTGGTGTTCGAACCAGAAACTGGTTCTGATAAAGAGTTATTATACAGAAAAGTCCCACCCCGCAAGATGACAGGACTATTCCTTGGGCTAATTACCTGTGAGTCTGAATCTGTGTTGCCTGTCATAATTTCAGTGAGAAAACGCTCCGCCGTGGTGCTAGCTGCTTATTTCTGTCATCAACATGTCTTCCAGCATATAAAAGCCTAATATGGACGTGTTAACAAGGGAAGAAGCTTGAGTTTCACCGTAGGGGCATCTTTAAAGCCAAATTAAAGCTCCGTTCAGCTGAACATTCAGAGTTGTATTTTAAAGTTAATCAGTGTGAAAAGCTCAATGTTCTGTGACTCATTAAGGTGCAACTGCAGTTGGAGAGTGCTAATGTTTCCAGACTCTCAGCTCCACCACCCTGCTGTCGGTCTCCTCGTACAAACTGCTCCGCTGTTGACTCACGCGTACAGGTGAGGACCACATTTATACACCGGCTTCTTCTATAAGTGTGTAGTTTGTCAAATTAGAGGGGGTGGACTGTGCTGATTGAGCTGTGCTGGTGTTTTTTTTTTCGTGCTAATATAGCAGCACAAGTCGATGTACAAGGAAATAAATGGAGTGAACAAGTTCTGAATAAGTTCAGGTTTATTTCCTGTGGATTCTAGGAAAGTTAGAAATCTATTTTGAGGACGTTTTCGGGCTGCAAGGTGGATCAGTTGGTAGCACTGTTGCCTCGCAGCAAGAAGGTCGCCGGTTTGCGTGGTTGATCTTTCTGTGTGGAGTCTCCATGTTCTCCCTGTGCAGCGTGGGTTCTCTCTGGGTTCTCCAGCTTCCTCCCACAGTCCAAAAACATGTTGAGGTTAATTGGTGATTCTAAATTGTCTGTAGGTGTGAATGTGAGTGTGCTTGGTTGTCTGTCTCTAAGTGTAGCCCTGTGATGGACTGGTTACCTGTCCAGGTGAACCTGCCTTCACCCTGAGTCAGCTGGGATAGACTCCAGCCCCCCATGACTCTAGTGAGGATTAAACGGTGTATAGATAATGGATGGATGACGTTTTCAGTGTCAGTCTGCCGTAACCTTTCTCCGTCTGTAGGTTGACTGGTCATGAGCTCTGTTGAAATATTAAATATGCTTTTAGCAGTAATATTCTGACTCTTTCTGGCGTTGTGTTACATCAGATGTTTGTAGCTTGTTGTAATTGGTGAGCTCACCTCGTTCTCTGTGACTTTTCGGTTAGCTGAATAACTTCTTTTTGTGTTTTAATAATTTAAAGTTGACTCTGACGGACCTAATATGAGTCTGTGCTGCCAGGTACACAAACTGTTTTGTTCTTTCTGTTATTCGTGCAGCATCGTGTTGTCAGTCTGCTGCCTGCTGTCCACTGTCTGGGTTATTTAATACAGCCTGAAAATTAAAATAAAAAACCAATAACCACCATTAAAACTGAGAATAAATTAAATGAACATTTTAATAGATAATTAATTCAGGATATTTCAAATTTGCTGGATTTATCTAGTTATAACTTGTAAGGTCTTGCTATTGAAGTGCTTTGAGGTGATATGTGTTGTAAATGGTGCTACATAAAAAACACTGAATTTAACTGCATTGTATTGAATATTGAGTTTTAGCCCTACTTTGGTCTCCACCAGCTCCTAAAAAAGCGATTTTAACTGCTACAGGCTTCACTATATTCATCAGCAAGCTCATAGGTTTGTCCTTCTATATGTTTGTTGTTGTGGATTTATTGGAGTTTTTTGTGTTAAGTTGTGCTCCCTAAAACCCCCAACAATGAGCTAGAAGATGCTGAAACACTGACAGGACCTTCAGAGTCGTGTTGTAATTCTGTCTGAATAAGCCCTTTAGGATAAGATAAGTTAGAATAAGATTAGTTAAGATGAACTTCATTGATCCCTCACTGGGGAAATTCACATTAAACTCTGACCAGCTGTTAACATAAAAATATCGATTAGTACAGTGTTCAGCATGTAATAGGCGTTTGTTTCCAATGCATACCTGTTTAGAGCCTATTTATTTTCCATTTGATGAAAACTGATGACTCTGTTAAGCATTTAATCGTAAGCAGTTAAGCCTATTAAGCGAAGTATTTAATCCTTGTTAAGCCTTCAAAATGATTACACTTAACCATGAAATTTAATTGTGAGTAGGTAGCCTTCTTTATTTTGGGAGATTCTTCTCCGGAGCAAAGTGCCCTGATCCCGCTGATGAGCTAAAGGGAACAACCAGCCGCGGGGTTTTTTTTTTTTTTCTGTTTGACATTCACATACAGTCGCGCTCGTCATATGTAATGCAGCGGTTTGGCTCACAGCGGCCCTCACTTCATTAACACAGTAATTATTCTGCCACCATGAGAGAGTCTGTCTTTGTCTATCCCGGGGATGGCAGTGCTGGGAGTTCAGCTCAGAGTTTGTGCAGCGAAAATTGATAAGAGCCAAAATCATTAGCTCTGTGGGTGTTTCACAAGAGTCCATTGTGTTCATCGACTCTCCTTCTGTGGTTTCTGTCCGTCCTGTTCCCTCTCAGTCGTTAACTTTCCGTCTCGCTCAGGCAACTTTCTGTGTCTCTTCCACCGCTCTGCAGAATGTGTCCCTGTCCATTATTGCACAGTTTGGATTTACAGTGTTGAACTCCTGTAATTACTGTCATCGATCAACTTTAAACACGCTCTTGACCTCGCGCTCAGCCTGCACAGACAAAAAAACGGGATTGCGGCCTCATGCTCGTACGCCTCCGAAGTTGCACTTGTCATAACCCGGGTGGGAGGCCGCGACAAGAACGGAATCAGACACCAGCAATAAAAAAAGCCTTTATTCGCTAAAACAAGTGATAAACCGCAGTGATAATCAGCAGCATCAGGGGTGTGACTGTGGATGCGTGTGGTCGAAGAGCGGTGAGAGGTTCAGTAAACAGTAAAAAGTGGCCTTAATGGGCATTAAGTGCAGGTTTTGGCAAAATTGAAGTTATCATGATGTGACATGTACGATTTCTGGCGAGAAAAATGCTTTCTTCATCTAGAGACGACGGGTGTTGCTGCAAATTCAAATTGTTAAGGCTTCACACATATTTTCAACCCAGCAGCATTGAAGAGCTCCACAGTAAGCACAGTTTTAGTGTCACTATTGTCCCTCCTTTTCCTGAGTTATGGCTTCAAATAATGGACAGAGAAGTGTTTTTGTAGAACATACTAACGGCAACCTCTGACCTTTGGGATGTACAAGTCACTACATTTAATTCTACGAGACATTTGTGGTGGAGTTTTGTAATAATTAGCGCATGAAATCTTCATGAGATCTAATCACTTCACTCCCAAGACTTTCACTAAAACACCACTTGACTGCTTTTTTTAATTCTAATTTAAGTCCAGTTGCTTTTTCCTGAAGCCACCATGACCTGGAGGACTGAGACACAATCGGCACGCTGTTGAGTCCACGTTTGTGCCAAATTTTGAAGAAAATCCCTCAAGGCTTTCCTGAGAGTTCAAGTTTATGTGAATAAAAATGAACAAAAAAAATGCTGCTGCAGAGGCATGGAAACATACAGAACTGTTTAAACCTGCAAAAACTGATTTCTTTTTGCCACTTGGTAGCAGCAGAAACAAGCACACAATGACACATCACCACCTTTTAAACTGATACAGCAAACGTATCAGCAAGGAGTTGCTTATTTACATGGCTATATTCACTCTCTTTTGGCTGTGTTTTAAATCTCTACTCACCTATAAGTGAATTATTTTTGTCTCTTTCATGGTTAAATGCACTATTTCCAGCAGCTAGTCATTTACTTTGAACTTTGGGGCTGAGCAGATACTGAAAAGTGTGTTTGTTTTGACTGAACATAGCTGCAAAAGTTGAACACTGCACTGAGAGTTGCGTTTTAATACAAGCTTATTATAAATATGTCTGTTTAAAAGTAACATACTGTAGTTAAAGGGCTGTTTAAGTCCAATAAATTTAAGTATTTTGCATTTTGTTGATCCTCCCAACCTCCAGTTACTTCACTATCACAGGTTAGAGAGAAAATAAAGCCTGAACTGCCCCTTTAAATGCTGAGTGTAACGCAGTTATTTAACGGAAACTGTGGCGGACTAATTTCCCGTTTTCATTTCCACAAGGATCAGTTGGAACCAAGTCCGACTCGACGCAGACACACTGATGCGATTCTCGTCTCAGAGCCTAAAATGACTGCTTTCCAGGCCTTGGTGTTGTTGTAATTCGTTTTCACCTTTTATTGTTTGTCACTGCGAAAACTGTGATTCAAGACATTTTGGTCGTTGTTGTGTCCTTTCAGCTAAATTGAACTGTTGCTCAAGACGTTTTCATTTTTCTGCTGGTTTCCACTGACATGTCCTGTCACACACAAAGAGCTCGTTAAGATCAGTTTGTTGCTTCGGACGAGGAATTTGTTTCGGAAACCAAGACTCACGACTGATTTTCTTTTGCTACAGATTACCCTCATTTGTACTTTGTGTAATGCCACGATAGTCGGATATGATTTATTTCATTATTTTGGTGCTGATGAGGATAAATGAGCTCAACATCTACAGTCACTGTACTGTACAGCAGTGGTTTCCAACCTTTTTAATCTGACGTCTCCCTGCAGGCCTGTCAGATGGACTTCAGAACCCTTTCATCAACAGAACCTCTCATGTTCTCAGTGGAACTCACTGCAAATTGGATGCTATTGAAGACTTAATTATATAAAACTGGATATTAAGTATTTTTTTTAGGTAGGTCTGAGCTATTTTATTCATTAGTTTAAGCTATATATTTTAAAGTATACTGCTTGCTAACAAGTTCAACAGCTATGCTACACTTTTAGCGAATAATTCTCAACTGTTTATTCCTAATTTTAGCTCATTTCAGACAGGACACTTTGTCAGATTTTAACCATTTATTTGAGATCACATGCACTGAGTTTGGCGGTGACTCTGCTTGTGATGCTCAGGAACGATCTGCGCAAGCAGATAATCCCTGAGATCACAAACCCCCGCAGAGCCATGAATTTACAATTTACAATTTACAATTTTTTAAAATACGGTATGAACACGAGACCAACTAAATAGAATCTAGATTACATAGTTCAAGGTACAATAATGAACCATCTGCAACCTACAATCCCACGATATGGGAAACACCAGGGTTATATGAGATCTAAAAGGTGGTGGTTGGGGAGGAGGAGGAGATTTGACGATCTGCAGAGGCTGGAGTAGCAGCGATGTGGTGAGCGTGAAGCGGGCAGAATGAATGAACGCTGCCTCAGTTATAAAGCAGCTAAGTGGGTGGGCTGGACTTTAGCGATGACGATTGGACAGGAGGGGCCATGTGACCGCCTGACTCCGCGCCTGTCTGAACTAATGCAAATTCCAACTATTTATCTTTTATGTTGGGCCAACAGTTTCAGTTGTTTATCCATATTGTAGCTAACAGCTTCAGCGTTACTTCAGAATTTTAGTTCACAATTTCCGTATGTTTATTCAGACTTTTAGCAAACAAGTTCACCTGTTTACCTTTCATTAGCTAACAGTTTTAGCCACATTGTAGCTAGCTTGTTCCTCTTCACTTTTCTAATATAATCATGTATGCACTCCTTTTTACTGTCTCTTTCTGCTCTTTATTCACTCTGTTAGCTTTTCCACTCAGTAATGCTCAGCACCACTGATTAATTTCATTTTAATTATACAATTTATCCCTGGTGTACCATACCCATCACACTCTTTGGTGTTATTTTTGTTGCTAGGGGATATTGTAGATGCTGCACACAAAAAAAATCTGAGTCATTTCTAAAACTCCTCTGTGTCGCATTAAGTTTTACCTTCATACTTTTTATTTCCACAAAATCACCTGCATAATGTCGTGACCGAGGCAGACGGTGGACATTCAGACATTACCTCTACATGTGGCACCTCATTATGGCATTCCAAATCAAGACCAAACCATTAACATGCTGCTCTGACAGCACATTTTTCATGTGATTTTAGGGAATCTGGCTACAGGGTTGGTTTTTTTTCTCCCATTAAAGCATCGCTGAGGTTTTTGCAGCTGATGTTGGGCGATAAGACTTGAGTTGCAGTTTATCCCCAAGGTGTTGGATGGAGTGGAGATCAGGGTCTGGCTCAATGACATTTAAAGTACACTGTGTAGCATGTAGCATGTAGCATGTAGCATGTATGCTGTCGTATTGGGATTTCTCTTAACTTGGACTAAAGATAATGATTGCCCATGTGTTCTGGTTCTCACTTGACTTCATGATTCTGTAGCTTATCAGTGTTTTTTTTATATTAACGATGCTCATTTTCTGATTGGATAGAACCAATCCTGGGAGCCTTTATTGATGCAGCAATGATTCTTTGATGAACTAATTCGCTGATTGCATGCTGCTGTTTTCATAATCGGTGTTTCAGTCATTTATCAAGCAAACGTCTCTAGTTTCAGCGTCTCATGTGTGGGCTCGTTGCTTTCCTTTGGGTTGGGTTCTGATAAAACAGGCGAGCACCGTTAATCCATTAATCTGCAAAATCACTTTCAGATTAATCTCTGATGAAAATAACTGAAGTTGCAGTCGTAGCACTGAACAGTTTGTTACCGTAAACTAAGTGAATATCTGCATCCCAAACAGCTTATTTGGAGGAGGAGGATTGACCCAGCGAAGGAAATCATTAACTGATAAATCTCCTCCTCTGAAACCATGCACATACTATCAGATGCTCTTGCTTTTATCTGGGTTGCTGCTTGCTGACAGTTCTGCTGTGTCACTTTCAAGCAGCAGAGTGCTGACTTCATCTGCGATATCAGTCGGCTTCGCTTTAACCTCATTTTCTCCTCCGTTGTTCGGCGCATTCTCTGTCTTATTGATTCATTTTCAAAGACCGTTTTCATTTTCTCAGTTAGTTTCCATTTTCCAAGTCCGTTGGTCCATTTTCAACCTCGTTAATTGCTTTGACATCAGTGATTTCGTCTCTCAGCACATCGTGGGTCATAATTTCAAATTAGAATGACACAATCATTCTTGAGAGCAGCAGACGGTGTTCGGTTTGCCCCGGTCAGCCTCACTACTACTACTTCAGTTACTGGTTGATAAAGCAGAAGGAATATTTGCAGTAGAATTTAGGGGAGGCTCAGCTCTGAAAGTCTGCCAAGACCACACAGGGCCATTTGTCAACACAGCGGCCTCAGAGCGCAGGGCTTCATCTACAGTTGATATCGTCACCGTTTTGTACTCGTGACTGATCGCTCTGGGAGTTTGAGTCCACTTTGCTCCTTTTTGGCTACACTTGGAGGACTCATGGATCAGGGATTCCAGCTGCTAGTTAAACGCTTCCCAGAGACCTGTGGACAAAGATCGATGTCTGTCCAGAAAGGGAGGGAACGGCCAGGAAAAACATTTTTAGAGACATACAGCCATAAACAGTTTACAGTTTATGAAAGTTTACATACCCTTTTACAGACCTTGTATATCAGAAGAGTCTTGAGTTTTCAGTGACTTGTTTGACTCTTCATTTTCTATGAGGGAATGACTGAAGCAAATATGCGTCTTTGTCACAAAAAACTATCCTTCATTTTGATTCTTTCATACATGTAGTCGAGGTGTTCTGGAAATGCTGGGTCATAAATATACATTCCAATATTGGTTAAATGTCCTTTGACCATTTTCACCTAAACCAGGCACTTTGGTGGCCGTCCACAAGCTTCTGGTTTTATCTTTGACCAAACATCTTAACAGAAATGTTGCAGTTCAACTGAATTTGTTGACTTTCTGACAATCATGTTTCCTCAACACAGTCCTCAGGTTCTTGATGGGGTTTAAGTCAACACTTTGGGGAGACCCATCGAAAGTCTTAATTCAACTTGATTTTACCATCCATCCATCATCTATACACCACTTAATCCTCACGAGGGTCATAGGGGGCTGGAGTCTATCCCAGCTGGCGAAGGCAGGGGACACCCTGGACAGGTAACCAGTCTATCACAGGGCTACACTTATAGACAGACAACCAAGCACACTCACATTCACACCTACAGACAATTTAGAATCACCAGTTAACCTCAACATGTTTTTGGACTGTGTGGGAGGAAGCTGGAGAACCCGGAGAGAACCCACGAGAACATGCAAACTCCACACATCAAGAGTTCAGGTGTCCTCACCGGGATGCGAACCGACGACCTTCTAGCTGCGAGGCAACAGTGCTAACCACCGAGTCACCCTGCAGCCCCTGATTTAACCATTTCTTTATCATTTTTAATGTGTGTTTGGAGTCATTGTCTTGTTGAAAATCCCAGTTATGTCCAAGATCCAACCTTCTGCTGATGGTTTTAAGTTTACCTGAAGAATGTGGAAGAATTACTCCTTCTTCAATGTTCTGCTCACTTTTTATAAAACAAAGTCCCATAAATAGTAAAACAGACCCAGAGCATGATGCTGCCACCACCGTGCTCTGGATTAAGGTCCTCACCCTCTGTCCTCCAAACATATTTCTGCTCCTTGTGGCCAAATAGATACATTTTTGTTCTGACCACAGAACTTACCTCCAGAAGGCCTTTTCTCTGTCCATGTGATCAGCAGCTAACTTCAGTTAGGCGTTGAGGTTGTGCTTTTCATAGCAGCCTCTGACAGCTGTATCCCAGCAACTTCTAATCTGCTTTTTGGTGATTCTTGTTTGTTTCTTGACCATCCTGACCTGCCGTCTTTCATCAGCAGGTGATAGCTTGTGTTTTTCTTCCCTGATCGTAGCAGTAACACAACTGTACCATGAACTTCATACTTAGCTGTTTGCACAGATGAGTTTGGGATCAGTCGCTGCTTTGAAATGCCTCTAAGTAGCGTGTTCATCATTTGCTTTTTCAGATCTGTACTTAGCTCATTGGGCTTTTGAATTAATTTAAACGATAAAAACTTGTTTTATTTATTTTTTTTCCCTTTGGTGAGTTTAACTGCGACCATAAGATGATTGTTAAATCCACAAATAGTTAGTCTGGTGCCTGAAGAATGTAATCATACACCATTATAATAAAAAAGCCAATTTGCAATATAACATCATGGCACTCAGTGGGGCTGCTCTGTAATTATCCAGTCCCAAAGCCACCAACACAATCTCTGAGCTAATCTTATTGTAAGACTCGTTACTAATAATTACACATAATTGAAAAAGATTATTTTTTAATCAGAGACATGTTTGATTGTTACACCGAATGCCCTTTAACCGTTTCAGTGACAAATGAATCGGCCTCCCTGTTTGAACACAAATACCTGAGCTGGATATTTAGAACTTCTCTATTTCAGCTCGACTTTAAAGTGTTTCACTTGTACTTTAATCCATAATTATTACTGAAGCTAAATAGAAGCTGACTGTATTCACTGACGATCCTTGATTTCAATTCTGGACAATAATATGTTCTTTGAAAATCTAAAACTAAATGAACCCTGATTGTGTTTTACAAAATATAATTCCTCTACTTTTAAAAAATATTTTCCAGGTATTTAGCACCGTTTTACCTCACTGTTGTATTTAATGTTCCATAAATGTAAAGTAACTGTAACTTCCAACAAACCCAGAAGTTGTTTTTTGAAAACGTCTGTGCATGTTTGTGTCATGCATGATTTTTAAATTAACTTTATATTTAATAAGGAAAAGTAATACATTTGGCTACTGAAGTGAAATAAAACATAAACGTTTGGCAACATTTTGTTATTTTAAGTTTATTGCACTTCTCATTTATTGTTCATTCACTCATACTGCTGCAGTATTGCTGCTGATGCTGTGATATCTGGGTCACTGTCACATTGCTTCCTGGGAAATGAATGTCAGTGATGTTCACGCTTCCTAATAGGACAAGTCCAATTATCTTCTGTTGAGTTATTCATCAAAAAAAAAGCTGATAGCAAGAGTTCATTAGGTTTAGGTAAGTTTTCTCTTTCTGGGAATGTTGTTGTGATCTTTTGGTGCACACCTGTAAACACTAACAACTACACAAAGAGTTATTTTTCTTTGTTTTCTCCCAAAAGTAAGAGTTACAAGACAAATAAGCAGCAAGTGTTGGAAATGAAATGAAATGAAAAATACTTTATTTATCCCAGAAGGGAAATCCAAGGAAGTGTACATGTAATAGAAATATTTATAGTGTGCAGGAATTGCAAATTATTCCCCTCACATGAAAAAGAGAGCACATTTAAACATGAAGTAGGGTCTCTGTGTCTTTTCCCAGGAAGTTTTGAGCGTCAGACGCTTACATTTCTGTGGTCTGGTGACTGTTTATGCATCAGTTTGGAAACCATCAAATTGAGAAACCAGTGAAAATTCAAAATATAAAAGAACATAAAGCAAGGAGGCTCTGTCATACTGGAATGCTTTCAAATAACCATTCTCCTATAGATCAGTTTTCTATTTGCTGTTATTGCTGCTGAGTGTCCACACATACAGTCATGATTTACTGTCTTCTTTTGGGGATGTAACCTTTCTAGATGTGCACGTGGCCCCGGTTCACATTGAAATTAATTATTTTTTTATTGTTTATAACCTCCTGGACTTTAACACACTCACACACAGTTGAAACCATGAGTTTAAATACACTGAATAAAAAGACACTCGTTTTTTCTCACTGTCTGACATTAAATCAGACTAAACTTTTCCTGTTTTAGGTCGGTTAGGATTACAAACATTATTTCTATTTGCTAAATGCCAGAATAATGAGAGAGAGAGATTTTTTTAGAGCATTTTTATTACTTTCCTCAAAGTCAGAAGTTTACATACACTAAGATTACTATGCCTTCAAACTACTTTGGAAAGCCCAGATGATGATGTCATGGCTTTGGAAGCTTTTGTTGAGTCATTATCCACAGTGAAACCAGTCCTGTACCGACATGGGCTGAAAGGATACTCAGAGAGGAAGAAGACATTACTCCAAAAGAAAACCTAAAAAAGCCAGATTACAGTTTAAATGCACACAGAGACAAAGATCTTCATTTCTGGAGACATGTCCTGTGGTCTGATGAAACTAAAACTGAACTGTTTGGCCTTAATGACCATCTTTACATTTGGAGGAGAAAGGAGGAAGCTTGAAGCCTGAGAACACCATCCCAACTGTGAAGCACGGGGGTGGCAGCATCATGTTGTGGAGGGTCTGGTGCACTTCACAAAATAGATGGCATCATGAGGAAAGAACATTATGTGGAAATATTGAAGCAACATCTCAAGACATCAGCCAGGAAGTTAAAGCTTGGGTACAAATGGGTCATCAGATGGACAATGACCCTAAACATACCGCCAGATTAGTAACAGAGAGGCTTCAGGACAACAAAGTCAATGTTTAGGAGTGGTCATCACAAAGCCCTGATCTCAATCCTGGAGAACATTTGTGGGCAGAGATGAAAAGGAGTGTGGAGCAAGACGGCCAACAAACCTGACTCAGTTCCAGCAGTTCTGTCAGTAGGAATGGACCAGAACTCATCAAACTATTGTGAGAAGCTTGTGGAAGGAAACCCAAAACGTTTGACCCAAGTCCAACAGTTTAAAGGCAACGCTACCAAATACTGAGGAAATATGTGTCAATGCTTTAAAGAAAGCAACAAAAAAAATAAAAATAAAAATCTCTCTCTCATTGTTCTGGTGTTTAGCAAATAGAAATAATTTTTGTAAACCTAACTGACCTAAAACAGGAAAAGTTTAGTCTGATTTAATGTCAGACAGTGAGGGAAAAACGATAGTTTTTTTTATACAGTGTGTGTAAACTTCTGACTTTAACTGTGTGTACCTGCATGGTTTTTGCTCATGTTCAATCTGCACATTCAGAGCTAATTAAACGTGTCTGTTTGTGTCATGCTGAGGTGAAATGTCCATGCTGGAGACATTTGTGCGTCAACAGTGAACATGTCTTCTGCTTCCACCCTTATTTATGATCAATCCTGCTTATTAGCGATCAGTACAGTTAAATAGTTAAAACAGAAAAAAAGACTAAAATTGAAAATGAACGCACAAGCTGCTCAAGTCTAATTAAAGTCCTTTATGTACTAAGTTAGTGGTCGCAGCTGCTCCAGAGCGCACGTTGCTGGTTATTGGCTGCGCGGCGCTGCGTCATTTCCTGACAGAGGACGGTCAGAGCCGCTGTCTTCAGTCTCTGTAGTAACGTCTGAAGCGGACACACGGAGCTGCAGGAGAACAACAACACCGCCAACAAACAAACGTCGCTTGTTTCGCGCAAACACAACTGGATATATACACGTTTTTACGCGCGCTGCGTCGTTTGGAACTAAGAGCGTGAGCGGATCGGGATACTGTGAACTCCTCCGGACGCAGGGCAGGAGCACACAAATAACTTTTTTTTCTCCTCCTTTTTCTCTTTTCTCTGCGTCGAGGGAATTTCTCTTGTTGCATCGGTTGCGCAACAGTGGACCAAATATACGTGCAATTTTCAGTTGTGGTGTTTGTTTGTCGAGCCCCGGAGAGGCGGACACCAGAGAAGCGGCAGCTCGGCGGCCACCTGACCTCCTGGAAAATAAGACGGCAGCTAATGACACGCAGGCTCAGAGCTTTACGTGGCGCATTACTGAGCTCTGTGACGGAGCGGGACGAGTCTCCACGAGGCTGTTGCATGTCCTGCCCTGACGCACCGCCTCGCATGTGAAGTTTGCAGACTACGGTTTGGCGATTGGATTTAACGGTAACTGCTAATTAATTAGTGCCAGGTGGGAAAATAAATTACTTGGACTCGATTCAAATTGCGCGTGTCGTTCGTCTGCCGGAGCCATGAGTCTAACCGGAGCGCAAGTCCTCCAGCGGTCGTGATGCTGCCGAGCGCCGGTGTGATCGCGCGCCACCAGCCCGTAATGCGCCCCCTCTAACCCCCGCACCAGTGTGGCGCCGCGTCCCGGTCACCCCGCCAGGATGAGCAGCACCGACCTGGAGCGCATGTCGCTCAGCTCCTCGGCAAACTCCCTGGCCTCCAGCGCTCGGACGCTGTCGGCCAACGTGAGGAAGCTGCACAACGCGCTCAACCTCCTGCTCAACGACTTCGAGAGGGAGCAGTTCATCCACTGCCTCAACGTGTACCACTCCAAGCGCAACGTGTACGACCTGGTGCAGACCCTCAACGTCATCCTCAACGCGCCCAGCAAGCGGCAACTTCTGCCCATGCTGCGGCTGGTGATCCCCCGCTCCGACCAGCTCCTGTTCGAGCAGTACACCTCGGAGGGCCTCTACTTGAAATCGGATTTAGTTGCGAGCAATGGCAACGCCGAGCCGCCGCCGGGCGACTTCCCCAGCGCCAGCCCGACGCCCCCCGGGCATTTCTCGCCAAACAACCCGCCGGAGTTCCAAGTGGCGCTGCGGGGCTCGCCGGACAGCTTCAGCACCAGCAGCGACGGGACAGCTCCTCTGGTGCCGCTGCTCGGGAGGAACTTTATCCACGAGCCGCCCGGAGAGCTGCGGCAGGTCACCATGAAGCGGCACAAGAGCAACGAGGGCCTCGGCTTCAGCATCCGCGGAGGCTCGGAGCACGGCGTCGGCATCTACGTGTCTCTGGTGGAGCCGGGGAGCCTGGCGGAGAAAGAGGGGCTCCGGATCGGGGACCAGATCATGAAAGTCAACGATAAAGTCTTCGAGAAAGTCACCCACGCCGAAGCAGTAAAGGTAAGTTTCTGTTTTCTGGTCACAGACTGCACATGCATCCAGCCCGCAGCATCATGGGAGCTGCTGGCTCTGACCTCTAAATCTACTCCTCCTCTGTCTGATGAGCTGCTGCTCCATGCTGATGATGTCTGTTGTTAAAACACAGGCCCAGTTTGTTGATGGGAGTCACTCTGCTGCCTGGAAGCTGTTGTGCTTCTTTGTACTGTCCGTGTTCATGTGTTAGTGTGTACTACTACTTCTAGGAAGCTGTAACCAGACACCTTCAGAGCAGCTGGTAACCGTAGAGGTCTACCCCAGCTACAGTCTGTTTGTTCTAATAAGGTTCTGAGAAGGTTCTAGCAGTGGTTTTAGTGCGAAGTTCTGTTGTAATTCCCTGGATGTTCCCAATAGAGGTGGGATGACTCCAGAAAGGTTTTCTGAGTGTTGCATTGTGAATTTACCTTTCTTTGTCATCATCCTGGAACGTTGTGTGAATGTTTTCTACAAGAACGTGTTCCCTCAGCAACTTAGCAGGCAGATTGTTCCACGTTCTGTCATCTGAGGCCTCGATAACATCTAGAAAACACGTTTTTCATGTTTCAACCTTCCTCTTTTTGTTATCATGGAACCTGATCCAATAGCATCCTTTAATGTTCTAAGAAAATAACTTTATAAACAAAAGTCACGTTCTAAGAAAGTTCTAGCAATGGATTTAGTGGGAAGTTCTGTTTCATATCCCAGAATGTTCCTATTCAAGGTGGGATAGCTACAGAAATGATGCATTAAGTTGCATTCAGAATTTAGCTCTTTTTTTTGTTGTCATACTGGAACATTGTGGGAATGTTTTCATGTAGAACGGTCTGCAATGTTTTTCTTCAACAAATTTGCAAGCAGAATGTTGCACGTTCTGTCATCTGAGGTCTTGATAACATTTAGAAACCATGATTTTGAATGTTGATTTGAAAATGTTCTTCCTTTGTTATCATGGAACATAATCTGACAACATCCTCCAACGTTCTAAGAAAGTTCTAGCAATGGTTTTAGCGGGAAGTTCTGTTTCAGTTCCCAGAATGTTCCTATTCAAGGTGAGATTGACAGAAATTGTGCTCTAGATCAGTATGCTTCAACATTCAAGTTTTCTGATTGTTGCATTGAGAATATTCTTTCTCCGTCACAATAGTGGAATATTGTGGGAACGTTTTCTTGAAGAACGTTCTGTAATGTGTTTCTTGAACACATTTGCAAGCAGAATGTTCCACGTTCTGTCATCTGAGGTCTTGATAACATCTAGAAAACATGATTTTGATTGTTGATTTGAAAATGTTCTTCCATTTGTTATCATGGAACTTAATCTGAAAACATCCTCCAACGTTCTAAGAAAGTTCTAGCGATGATTTTAGTGGGAAGTTATGTTTCAGTTCCCAGAATGTTCCTATTCAAGGTGGGAGAACTGCAGAATTTATGCTCTAGATCAGTATGCTCTTACATTCTCAAAGTTTTCTGAGTGATGCATTGACAATATTCTTTCTCTGTCATCATGGAATATTGTGGGAATGTTTTCTTGAAGAACGTTCTATAATGTGGTTCCTCAACAAATTTGCAAGCAGAATGTTCCACATTCTGTCATCTGAGGCCTTGATAACATCTAGAAACATGTTTTTGAATACTGGTTTGAGAACATTGTTCCTGTGTTATCATGAAACATAATCTGACAACATCCTCCAACGTTCTAAGAAAGTTCTAGTAATGGTTTCAGTGGGAAGTTCTGTTTCAGTTCCCAGAATGTTCCTATTCAAGGTGGGAGAACTACAGAAATTGTGCTCTAGATCAGTGTGCTCTAAATTCAAGTTTTCTGATTGTTGCATTGAGAATATTCTTTCTCCGTCACAATAGTGGAATATTGTGTGAATGTTTTCTTGTAGAATGTTGTGTAATGTGTTTTATCAGCAAATTTGCAAGAAGAATGTTCCACGTTCTGTCATCTGAGGTCTTGATAACATCTAGAAACATGTTTATGAATACTGGTTTAAGAACATTCTTCCTGTGTTGTCATGAAACATAATCTGACAACATCCGCCAATGTTCTAAGAAAGTTCTAGTAATGGTTTCAGTGGGAAGTTCTGTTTCAGTTCCCAGAATGTTCCTATTCAAGGTGGGAGACCTACAGAAGTTATGCTGTAGATCATTGTGTGCTAACGGTCTGAAAGTTTTCTGGGTGACGCATTGAGAATATTCCTTCTCTGTCATCATCGTGGAACATTGTGTGAATGTTTTCATGAAGAACGTTCTGTAATATGTTTCATCAGTAACTTTGCAGGCAGAATGTTCTATGTTCTGTCATCTGGACAGCACTTTTTTTGGATGTTGATTTGAGAGCGTTCTTCCTGCGTTATCATGGAACATAATCTGACAACATCCTCCAAACACCCTCTGAATGTTGCAGCTGAACTGTTGTCTCAATTGACTTTATTTTATTTGTTTCTTTTATCTCGTAGGAACATTATTTAAAAAGATAGACGTCTTAAAAACCTTTGCAACAACTCTGTGGTCTGGAAAACAATTTTTTTGGATGTTCTTGCTTTGTTATCATGGAACACAATCTGACAGTGTCCCCTGAATGTTGCTAAAATGTTGTTTTAATTAAGCTTTAGCCTCACAGGAACATTATTTAAAAAGATAAACATCCCTGAAACCTTCTTTAGAGATTAGATTAATACTCATAGGGGGTGTCGGCCAACGTTGAGGGAACGTTTGCTGCTAGCTGGGTTGTGTGTTTGTGTGACTGCTGCTCTCTGTGACGCTACAAACTGAGACTGCTTGCTCCCTGAGCTGTGTTGTTAATGTCACTCAGCGTAAAGAAGGCCTATTAGTAAATGAGGTGATAAAGGAGCGCTTGATTTGTGCGCGCTGACGATTGATTGAGGAGGAAACCTTGTGAGGACCTTGGTGTTTATGAGTCCTGTGAGCTGTCCGTGGTGCTGAAAATTCATCTTAGTGTTTTTTCTCCCTCCTCTTCATCCCGACTGCTTTTTACCTCCATTTTTCTCGCCGCTGTCCTCAGTGCTTTACTGATCGATTTTGCGATTACACTCATTCACACCCGAGCCGCACTCATTTCACAGGCTTTCATAGTTCTTTAACAAGTCAGTTTTAGCAGAACTGTAAAGCAGCGCTCTCGGTGTTCTTCCCCGGTTCAGTTGTCTCCGGGTTAGAGATTAGGACTCATGCTCCTTGATGCATACGTGGACATCGAGTATACATCTGTGTTGTGTTTACTGTTCCAGAAATCTTCTTATGTTGCTCCCTTAGCCAGGTCTCTCACAGAAACAAGAATCCAATCTCAGTACAACAAGATCTGGTTCCGTGTCCTTGCTTCTACTTAGAGAACATAACGTTATTTTTGTGTCCCCTACATTGGTCAGCCAAAGAGAAGCCGCCACCAGAAGCACCACAGATCCGTAAGCTGCTTTAAAGAAATAAATAAATAAAAAAATAGTGATTATTTGCCTGCAGTTGAAAGGTTACCGGTGTGTTCCCTTCTGGCAGCCGCGGATTATAGCTCGCATTGAGTACTTTCTAACCTTCACCGGTCTTGGAAAAAGTCATCCGCGCTCTATCTCTTCTCATGTGGGTTGTTGTAATTCACTTTATGCAGGGCTCAGGCCTAAGGCAATCCCCCCACCTGCATTTAATCCAAAATACTGCACCTATAGGCTTTTGCCTAATGCTAAGAGATGAGGATGTTTTATGTTATGCTTTTTTTTTTTTTTCCTCACTGGTTGTATCCGTGAAAAATTCAGGCTTTACTGGGTCAAGGTCCTCAATGCATTTTATGTTACCCCCTGACATTTATGGGCCCCCTGGCTTACTGTGTCCTTGCATTTTTTTCTTTTTGGGATTTGTTGTTATTTGTTGTTATTTTTCTGCTGTATTCTGATTTATCTTGCTGTAGCTTTGCTAGCCCCGTGAGGAGGAAGACTGTGCAGCCATACACAGCTTTTTGTCGACATGCATGTTGAAAAGAAGCAATAAATGTCCTAATTGTGTCTTAATAGTCTCAATACAACTGATCTGCAGCCTAAAATTCTGAGGGAACGTCCGTGCACCTCACATCAGACGTGATCTCAAACTGCCTCGGACAGAATACTAATGACAAAATTGACCCTGTTTTTTTTTTACCCCCCAATCAATTTTACACACATTTCAAGTTGCCTCTAATCTGTGGATCGAAGGATGTTCATTGTTCCTGCAGTGAATGAAGGGTTTGCAGAGAGTTCAGGTCATTTCTCAGGTCACTCATGTGTTTGTTTCTTTTTTAGACCAAGTGGAAGCCAAACCAAAGATAAATGAAAATCGGTGTTGCACCACCTCTCGTGCCATCTTTCAGTATTTCTTTATTCCCACGTGTGCAAATCCTATTTTAATCCTATGGCGTTCTATTTTAATCCCTGCTATCCATAATGACTATATGGTGCCTGGAACTATGACGACTAGTTATCCTGCTTCCACTGCTGCCTGGCCTGTTATTAGCCCGACGAGGCCGGCACCCAGCCAGCAGCGGAGAAGCACTGTCTAAGATAAAATCCCCCTGGAGGTCATTAATGCTCGAGTTCAGTTATTTTTATACCTTCTCAGTTTAGTCTAAATGTTATTACAGGCTTTTAGAACTGTAATCATTTTAACCTTTTAAACTCCGCCAGCCTCGCTATCCAGTCCATCGTGTCGTGCAGCCCAACAATCTGCATTAATATTCTGGTGAATATGCGAGGTGGTGTTGTTTGTGGTTTGCAGCGTAAAGAAAAGCACCTTGAGTTGGAGCTCGATCCGGCCGTCGTAAACCTTCAGTGATGAGTTGGAACAAGCGGAAAATGCGATTGTCTGTTTTGGTAAAAACAAAAAAACAAGCTTTTCCACTTCCTCTGTGTTACGCAAACTTTTCACTTAAACGAATTGTAGTCAGACTATTGAGCTGCTGATCGATTCTAAAAGCACTCACTCCTTGTTCGAACACCCTAAATACTGCGTTTAGTCAATAAGGGAATCAGCGTTACGCAATCCTTACACAACGACAGCACGTTGAGCTTCTTTGTTTGATACCTGATTGATAACCGCAATTTTAATACGTTTCTTTAATCCCATTCTTGATTGTATTTTCTCATTAAAACCATCTTCACTCATTAAAAAAGTTCTTTGTTTTTTTAAAAAATTTGCACTCTTATTAAAAGCCGTCAGCCCAGTCAGTGAAGAGCTCAGCGAATGTGAGCTTCTGACATGTTTGACAGATGAAACGTCACCGTTGAATAAGCTGCCGTCTGGATGCTCTTGATGAATCCGGTTGCGACAGCGACTCGTCTCATTCAGCTCTCCTCACCTCGATCTGAACTCTTCCCCATAATCAGTATTTTTATTTTAATGCTGTTTATGATGTGGAAGTGGGTGTAGCGATGAACCCGACTCCGCGGCTCCACAAACGTCTTTAGCCTCTTGCAGCTCCTAATTTATGGCACATTTGCTGTATGGTTCAGTTCAAGTTCTCTCATTAACTCGGCAAAAGAAGAAACTTATGTTAATGCTAACGCGAAGTTTCAAGCGACCTCTGGCTCTGCGAATAATAACTGTGTCGTAAAACTTTAGCACCACATGATGAGACCACAAAACCTTTTAAGGAGGAATTATTTGTGGTTTGTTTGATGGCTTGTGGCTCCTCTGGTGAGATCATACAAACTAATTTACTGATATCCAGTTGGGTTTCCGTTTAGAATCACTTATTTTTAAAGATAAAGAGACCACACAGGGTCCCTGACTGCTGCATAATCACATGCAAAGTGGGCGACGCATCAGCAAACAGTGTGGCGCAGGTCGGCGTGTTGACAGCATCAAACAAGACGAACTGCTGTCACGACGCCGCAATCGGCTCCGAGCTGAATCAATTAATAGCGTAACGAGATTCCTATCTGCCTCCCACCATCCAATCAACACGCTGACCATTAGCAGTCTGCAGAGCTGCTCCAGGCCGCTCGGCTCTCCTTCCTCTAACTGGTGGCCAAGTCTTTGCATGTCAATGTCCCGGGCAGCAGCCAAGGTGTCGACTCAGCGACCTGCCAAGTCTTCATCTTTCTTTTTTTTTTTTTTAATCCCTTCATCCCTTTGCTCCTGTTTTGCATATTGATGATGGAACCAACAGTTCCAAAGACGCACCAGATTTCTTGGAATTACTGTAAACGGGGCTTCAAAACCGATGAAGGCGTCAAAGTTATCTTGTCTTGTATCTTCTTCGCCGTGTCTCGCTACACCATGTTTTCCCTTTTGTTTTCTTCCTCACACCCTCCTCAGACTTGAAAGCAATCAAATTAAAAAGTCAGAGAGACATGCAGTCGGAGGCTGATGGCGAGACAAGACTGCTCGTCTTGTTGTTGTTGTTGTTGTTGTTGCTGCTGTGGCTCCAGAATAACACAATTTATGTCCCTATCCCGATCCTGTCACATCTCCTGACCGTCCAGCGGAGAAGACGATAATGAAAAGGTTGCGCCGGCTAACTGCTGACTCGGTAGCTAACCCTGACAGTGGCTCCGGAGACCGAGGCCAAGGCAGCCCTCTTAGGAGGAGGAGGAGAAAATCAGAGACGGAAAGAAATTCAGCTGTAAGCCCTTGACATGTCGTCTGGGCAGAACGACAAGCTGCTGCTTTCAGAGGCCATCCCTGAAGTCATCAGGCATCACAAGTTCGCTAAAGTACAGTGGATTAAGCCTGAGTGGAAGAATACAGCGGGGAGAGAACAGTGTGAATGAGTAATGTGCTGCAGACAAAATGAGATGCAAAGGCTTATTTAAAGCCAATCAGGCTGTTTGTGTGGGATTATTGATGCCGTTTGTGGGCGTGAAGTGCTAGTAAGAGGAACGGACTTATTAAATTCAACTGCAGACAGACGGCCAAACTTTTTCTGAATGATCCGATCGTGTAGTTTGACCTTCTGAAGCTGCACCAGACCTGTTTGTGTCTGCTCGGGGGGAAAGAGTTTATACCTGACGTGTTTGCTAAAAAACTGACTGTTTACTCGTCGTTTATCATTTGCAGCCGCGTTCACCGCGAGTCCACCGAGTGAATGCAAGTGCGATATTCACTCTCCTTTCATGTCCGCGTTGGTATCAGCCTCTTTAGAAAAATCTGCAGCTTTTTTTAGCTGCCACACATTCTGCTTTCTTCACTATCTCGTTGCTAACTTTGACATTTTGTGCTGAACAAGTCGTGTGTCTGGTGAGGAAAGAGGACGCGGCTTAAGATTCTTCAGTTAACAGCATATTTCATGGTGGTTTTTTTTTACTCCTGTGAACAGAAACAGCAGCAGTGGTGGACATAAATACTGCTTTCTTTATGTTGGGTTAGCACGAGCAATTACAAGTTTACAGCACGGCATCGCTGCACCGCTTCATCATGTGAAAGCCTCCGGTTTAAAGTCCACGCAGAGACGATGAAATGACAGTTTTCTCTGGTGTTTGATCTACTGCTGATCTAGACTGGCCTGCTGTGCTTGTTTGTAGTCATTTTTTTATGCTAGAATTCTTGTTTTAAAAGGCAGAGGGAAAATATCTGTCCAGAAAAATCTCTGTATCGATGTGGAGTCGGTGCAAAAATGCTCAAAGAAAGTTGGAGGTCTGAATATAAGTGTAGAAAAAAAATAGACACATTCAACATCCATTTAAACATGTTTTTCTGGACGCTAAGTTTAAAAAAAAAAGTTGTACGAGGTGTTATATTTTAACCCAGCAGAGTTTCCGACTCTTTCTGTAACTTCTGTAAAGCAGGAAGCGCCAGTTGAAAGCAGCTCCTGACGTCTTCACTGCAGAGACAGACCACAGACCGAATAATCTGCCAAGCTGCCAAGAATCGCTGCTCTCAGAGAACGCCATGACAAGGAAGCAAAAAAAACCTGAAGAAATGATAAAAGAGAAAATAATTCTGACCGCTATAACAGAGTGACAGGAGAAAGTGGGAGTATGAGGCTGATAGACAAGCTTACGCATATGAGGGAAACTTTCCCAGCAGGACGAGTCAGAAGGTATTTTGTATCTTCAGAAAGTCTTTTTCCATCCGTACAGTTCAGACCGTTTGTCAGACATGGAGGGTTCGGCGTCTACATCCGACGGCTTGGCACTGTCACATTGGACTTAGGCCGCTGTTGCTGGTTAACCCTCTGAACCGTCGTCTTTTTATTCACTGTGACCTCGTTTTTTCACTGCCGTATAAAGTGATGCACCTCAATGGAAACGGCACAATCATGGCTCGAAGTAGAAAGAATTCAAAAGTGTGTTTTGTGCAGTATGAGGAAAATTATAATACCATAAGTCATAAAAAAATGAAAGTTGAAAAGGTTTCAAAAATCCTGGAATCCACATGTACAACATTTTTACAAGCACCCAGGTGTTACCAAGTACTAGAACTATATGGAGGCTTATGTACCATACGTACTTTACTGCTAAGATTCTTTTTATTGTTTCTAAAGGTGTTACACAGCCTGAAGTTCAGCTGAGTTTGCTCAAAAAGTCCCTGAATTTTTGTCAGATGACTTCAGGTTTCCTCTGACTCTGGCTTCACGGTTTGGCAGAAAAACACAGAATATTTAATTTTTCACAGAATCTTGTAACTGCAAACTGTGTGTTTTTTTCCCTTATTTTTAACAAGACATTTAGAACACAGTGATTTTAATGAGCTATCATGTTTTTAAACTTCAGTTTGGTTAATTTTCCTGACAGCAGTGATAGTTATGTGAGATTGTTCAAGGACTCTCTGAAGGTTTCTGTTACTGGTTTCTGCTCCGATAAATGGCGTCATTTTGGGATTTTTATTTATTTTTTTTAATAAAGATAACATGCCTTTTAAACTAGTGATGGATTTTGAGGGTCAGATGGTTAAAGCCGGGGTGGGTGGTGTCTTTTTAAAGGCATAATTATGTAACCACTTCATTATATTGTTTCAAGTTGTTCCTGCTCCATGTTTAAAAAAATCCCGCCTGTGATGGGAGATTTTAGCGAATCAGAAAACATATACAGTTATCCTCAGATGTATTCATACCCTCCCATTAAAGAAGAAAATAAAAACAACTGTCACTGAAATAAGTTGAAATTGACAAAAGTATCAAATAAAACAGTAATGAAAGTAATGGGCTGCAGGGGGGCTCGGTGGTTAGCACCGTTACCTCGCAGCAAGAAGGTCGCTCTGCTGTCACGTCCCGGTGAGGACACCTGAGATCTTTCTGTGTGGAGTCTCCATGTTCTCCCTGTGCAGCGTGGGTTCTCTCCAGGTTCTCCGGCTTCCTCCCACACAGTCCAAAAACATGTTGAGGTTAATTGGTGATTCTAAATTGTCCGTAGGTGTGAATGTGAGTGTGCTTGGTTGTCTGTCTCTAAGTGTAGCCCTGTGATAGACTGGTGACCTGTCCAGGTGAACCTGCCTTCACCCTGAGTCAGCTGGGATAGACTCCAGCCCCCCATGACCCTAGTGAGAATTAAGCGGTGTATAGATGGTGGATGGATGGATGAAAATCATGATATTGCTTTTGAATTGTGGTTCAACACAAATATGTAAAAAAAAAAACAACAACAAGCAAACACGCATGTTAAGACCCGTAAACTAATATTTAGTTGAACAAACCTGCCATCAGGTGTTCCTGTAAATTTCAGTCAGACTTCTGCTCCTGTTGACAGGTATTCTGATTTCACTGCTCATCAGCAAAGTGCTCTAATTTGTTCAGGACAGTTTTTTATTTTTTTATTTTTTTTATTATTCTTTTCAACCACAATTGAAAAGCCATGTCTTATTTCACTAAATTATAATTTAGCAAATTTTTATTTATTATTACTTTTTTCAGTTTCTAGTTATTTGAGTGATGATTATGAATTTAGCATTTTCTTTAATGAAAGGGTGTGAATACATTTGACTGCATAAGTATAAAGAGCAGCAAAATCTGTGATGAGAGCAGGACGTGGTTGTGCAACGGGTTAGTCAGGATGGCGAGGTTTCAATCCCGGGTGAAGCTGTGAATGAATGCTGACTGTTATCTCGACAGTCTCTCGCGGTGGAAGGAAGGAGTATGAAGAGCTGCTGTTGTAAAGCTGTATAATTTCAAATGCTTTTTTTCTTCAGATTTATGCCGACTGCGGCTTTAGGAACAGCGTGAAGCAGTCTGGAATAAATGAGTGTGAGTGCCTTTAGGCTTGCCCTCTGGCCTGCTGTTTACATACTGGTGTTGTTATTTGTCTAATAACACTGAGAAGCAGATTTGTGCACCAAGTCGCCGGCGTTCCACGAGCATCTTGTTGCCTAAAGGAACCCTTAAGGCCGCCATTTGTGCTGCGTGCTCCGAACCAAACAGCACAAATGTTGCGCCAGTGAAATATGCCTCGTCTCCCTTTAATCGGATCCCTCAACAACGATGCCTAACATGCCCTTGAGCAAGACTGTTAACTCTGAACTGATCAAGTGCCATACAGCAAAGGATAATACATGTCGTGGCACTGCTGGAAAAACGTTCGATAAGCCTTCCAGGACACACACAAACGCACACTAAATAGACTTGATAAGTTGTGTTTTTTGGCCTCTTCTTGCCACGGTTCCATTTATTTTAAGTCTTTTGAAAGCCCATTGGTTTACATAACCACTTTGCCGGGGTTTCAGATGGCATTTTATATCACAAGAGCCTCATTTGTTGGTGAATGTTTGCACTCCCACTAATAATTTATGTCTGCAGTATACAGTTGAGGTTGTGCTCTCCGTGCTGTGATTTGTATGAAAGGTGCCGTCTGAGTGGCTGGAAGAATGAAGGAGAACATCACCTCTGTCTTGCGGTGAATATATTTCATTCAGGTGCTCTGTGCGAGCTGCAGGAACAGTCTGTGTTTGATGAGATGAAGGCGCCTCTGAGTGGCTCTCCAAGTCTTTAAAGTTGAAAATATTTCGGGGTGTTATGTCGAAACAACAATCTGAACACTTCAGGCTGCAGCCGGGGTTAATTATATTTGTTTATGACACGGCGGTATTAATTATAATCGATTTTCTGTGCTGCAAAGGCAAAAGAAAACAGACAACGGCAAAATAAATGAACAAATAAATGAAGAGTTGTCAGTGTGAATTAGTCAGTGGGGAAACTGACACGACGATTAAAGAACTTTTGCTTTTCGCTCTTCCGTCGACACCAATTTTAATAAAAGTTCATTCAGTTTAATTGCGGCACATAATTGCAGTTTAGCGCTGATCTCAAGACGGCAATTTCCATTTGTTTCATCTGCTAATTAGTTCCCATGATTTGTGTTTTTGCTTAATTGGATTTCTAGTTTTTCGTCATGTATTATGTCTCGCAGTACAAATGCGCTTGGAGCAGGACCATCATCTAAACTGGCATAAAGACTCAATTTGCAGCATTCAGCGTTCCCAGCGAGAGCGCCAGTGTGTCGGCAATTTTGTTGTCACTGCAAATTCATCCTTTTGTTTTGTTGTGACGGGGAGTCAACAAATTCGTATGGACAAGTGCTGATGTATAGCGTTTTGCAGCTTTCAGCGAGTGTCTGCGGCTCTCTGTTGCACAGCTGAGGCCCAGTAAACAGGAGTTAGGCGTTGCTGTAGACCTGGCGATTTGTTTTTAAAAAGTCCTGCAAAATTAAGTTTGTTTAAATAATTTGAACGTACACCCCGACTTTGCAGATTTCCTCTCGACTCACTGCTGCACCACCGTTGGCTCTCGTTGCAGAATCAACAATGGAGCTGTTGAGGGTTTTTGTATTGGGGCCACAGCTCCCTGTAATGAAGGGGAGCAGATTGAAGTGTTGCACCGGCCGGGACTCTCTGATTTAACAAAATGAATGGGCCGATACTTCAAAAACTACCCTTGTGCTACCCTTCAGCGAGACACTTAGCACCTAACTGCTCCACCGGCCAACAGTTATTTGGCCACCAGCTTGAACTGGCCGGCTTCCACTTGTGACTCCGTGTGCTTGTATATGAGTCACGGCTGAAGTTTGGAGGATCAGCGCTTCTCTTCTGTATTATTATTCTCGCATTCGACAGCTTGAAGCGTCTTCCTCAAGGACGGAGGTAAATTTCTGTCGTCCAGTCCTGCGGTGTGAGACGCCGGACCGTCACGTCGGCCAGAACTTTCCAAAGAAGAAGCCTCTAAATCTGACTTTACCCAAAGTGTTCTGTGGGTTAGAATAACACATTGCACCACCTCTGAATTACAGCTTTCAGTCGGAGCGCTGGAAGCTTTATCCCACAGAGAAGCATTTTCTCAGCCCACAGTGAATAAATGTTAGCGCAGTGCGAAGTGCGTCATTGCCACTAACAAACAGAAGTGCATTTTGATAAACAAAACCTGGACAAAAAGTCCTTTTTCCCCTCTCATCCTCTCCACAACAGCACCTCTACGTTTGAGATGAGGGGCTCGGCGATGGAGCTGAAATGTTTGTCAGGATAACATGTTTCATGTCAGTCAGTTTTGATCATTACTGAACATTTTGATGTTTTCAGTATCGCATAAGGCAGGGGTGTCGATCTGCGGTCCTCGAGGGCCGCAATCCTGCATGTTTTAGATGTTTCTTTCTTCCAACACACCTGATTCAAATGATCAGGATCATTATCAGACTTCTGCAGAGCTTGATTATGAGCTGATCATTTGAATCAGGTGTGTTGGAAGATGGAAACATCTAAAACATGCAGGATTGCGGCCCTGGAGGACCGCAGTTCGACACCCCTGGCATAAGGTTTCTACTTACCTGTCAGGGGAGATCAAAAAGGTGGTTGACTTCAGTTAGCTGACCTCCACAAAGTCCCCACATGTGGGAATCTGGACTGCATGATTTATGATGATTTAAAGAATTAATTTGATCGTGGCTCTTATTTTGAATTCCATCAATTTAGCGTTTTATCAAGATACACAAACAGTTATTTTATGTTCACGCAGTAATGGAAAAACTCACAAATAGATTCAATTTAAAGATGAATAAATATAAGGATGAAAGCACCATCTCACCCTGCTATGCATAAAATTAAGGCAGAAAGTGGTGCATGGAGGTTCTGGTTCTGGATTGGGCTCCATGTAGCCCAGCATCAAGCCCGTCAGGCTTCCGAGCTCGTGCATCGCCTGGGTGGAGGTAATAGCAGAAGGAAATGGTTGTTTTTGACCCTGAAGCCACCAAAGGAGGCCTGCATTTACGGATGAGGCTGCTGTGGAGCGGTGCGGCTTGGAAACCTGCATGGAAGCCATAGGGAGAGCAATGGAGGGTGAAGGGGCTCCATTATAAAGAGATATGAATGCCCGGTTGTGTAAAACGGGGAGGGAGCACACGAGAGATTTGTTCACGCAGCCCAACTTTCCATTTTGTGCTTTCATGGCAGCCTGCATCTAATGCATCTGTTTTTCTGTTGCTATCGATGAAGCGTCGTTACGCGCCGCCGTCGTTTCTGATCTCGCGCTCTTATTGTGGACCGTATTTGTTCGGCTTAGTTTGCTGGTGAACAGCTACTTAAAGGAGTCTCTTAAAGTTTTAATCAGGAGGGAGGGCGGAGGAGATTGAGTGCTGGCTCGATGCTTTGACTGCAGTTAAGGAGTTGGCAGAGGGAGGAGAGTGTAGAGGGAGAGGAAGCAGAAACATAATGGCTGAACGGAACAATGAATAATGAAGCTTTGTCTGCTGTGCATAACAATGGAACACAGTCCAGTGCATAAAAAAGCCACTAACTGATCGCTTTACGTGGGATGTTTTTTTGCTGACATCGGCTATGTTGTAATGAATATGTGGGGAAAAAAAACTGTCATTTGTATCACGATGATTGTTGAGTTTAACCTTATTGTTCATCCCTTTTACTGAAGGCAAAAGCTGAGGGTTCATTGTAGCTCCTCGGCTGTACATGTCTCTGTAATTATAATGTGAAATATTAATAAATTGCTTTAATTAAGTGGGCGGGGGCCAATTTTGAGCTGGCTTTGTGTTGTGGCACGTTGCACTGATGAATATTGAAATGTTTACTGGCTCTGGAGCCTTTGATGGTGACGACTAAGTGGGAGATGATGGAAAGGCACCGAGAGGAGTTCTTACGGTAATTTAAATGGAGCCTCACTCAGGGCAGGACATGTCGTCCTTTGCAGCATTTTAAGCTATAATCTTTTACACTTGTTGATATTTGATCCAGCTGTTCTTGATCCTCTGCTTCTTTATCCTTCAAAGTGTTTTTGTCTTTCATATCAAACGACATTCTCGCCTTCAGTTGTACCAACAAACCATGAGAGGCTTTAGTTTTTTGAGTCTTGGCAGAAAGCTACACATGCACACTGCAGCTTTAGCTTCTGGGCTTTTTTTTCTGGAACTAAATCAGAAGTATATCATTTCTTTCCCTCTTTCCTTTGGTGTCAAATATCTCATCAGTTTGACCATCTTAACGTACCATTTTTATTCCCCTCTGCTTGGCCCACCTGGGGTCCCGGAGACAGATTCCCTGCCAAAGTGACTCTATTGTAACGGTCTAATTGCTTCACAATGGAGCCACCAAATGCTTCAGTTCACAGCGAAGGTGTCCCCAATCCATCACCTGGACTCCACGGCGCTAAATCACCGGAAGCAGCCATTAATATCCGGTCAATGAGCTGAATCCCTCCATTTCTAGTCACTTCAGTCTGCAGGCAGGAAATGACTTACTCTATTAGTCCCTGGAGTGCTTTGAGTTGAACAGAAATCTGCTTTTATTAAGGCCTGTGAGAGGCCACATAGTCACACCTCATGTGAAAATGAAGTTGTTTGCATTTGTTGTGTTTGTACAGATGGTACACAGAGGTGGCCTGTGGGTATACGCTCGATGGCCAGTTTATAAGTTATTTCTAGCTGCTAAACAAAGCTTGGTACTTCCTGTGAGATTCCTGAGATTCTTGTGAAGGTTTTGTAGCTCGGTTTTTGTTGAGACTGTTCGAATGAAGTGTTTTTAACTGTATGGTGATCACGCAGGTTGGATTGTGTTGTGTCGTTGGAGTGCACTGAAATCGCAGCTCAGAGGAAACGAATAAGATTTTTACTGTAAAGCTGTTTTGGAAATCAGAATGTCTTGATTATTTATTTATTTTTTTGCCAAAGTCCAAGACCTTTAAGTATCTGATCTGATCTGAGTTATTGTCATTACTGTATTTTGTGGACTACTGAGCACACTTGACCATAAGCCACACCTGCTAACTTTGAAAAGAAAAAAAAAAGTGCACATATACAGGCTGCACTTGTCTATAAGCCACAGGTGTCCACATTGTAATATGAGATATTTACACAGATTTTTAAAAACTTTTAGTTAAATACGTATCAGTAACATACAAAAATACGTACTGTAAATGCTTTTTTCTGAACAGCGCCTGTAACACGGCTGGTTAAGAAAATAAAACATACAGTAGCCTCTCAGGAAAAGTCATTGATGACTATCTTCATCTTCCTCCTGCGCACTGAAACCACTGAAGTCGTCTTCTTCAGTGTCGGAATTACTTCCTCAGTCTCTCTTTTGTTGTCACTCTAAATGTCACTTACGTCTCGAGGCAGATTCGTAAAAATCTTAAAAATCCATAAATTAGCCACATCATCGTTTAAGCCACAGTGTTCAAAGCATGTGAAAAAAGTAACAACTTCTAGTACGGAAATTACGGTATACACAGACTTTAAACCCACTTGTGTAATATTGTACAGGTCGTCCTTGTGCTGCCAAATTAGCTCTCGACTTCTATACATTCGGGTCTTGTTGCTTCCTGGGTGGACTTCTAAAGCTGGGTCAATGCCTAGAACTCTTGGTCATGTTCCTCAAGCCATTCCTGAACAGTTTTAGCAGTGTGGTGGTTGTACATTGTACTGTCGCCACCTAAACATGGCCTGAAACAAAGTTTAGGAGTTTTTATGTGTCAAATTAACATCCACATGAAAACCAGGACCCTTGATTTCCCATCAGAACTTTGTAGCCACATGATCGATGTTCCTCACTTTAATCTATCAGCCACTGTACCGTTGTGGCTGATTTTCATTTAAACTTCCCAACATAATGTAAGTCAATTAAGCGTGCAACTATTTACTATTGGATTTGTGTTTCACAATTCAGGCTGTAAAGTTAAACATTTATGTAAGGACGAAGGCCTGGCTCATTCAAATGCAAATTGCAGTATAGGCTGATACGTTCGATTAGCGGCAGCAGCACTCGTCCTAACCTCAGGAGGGGTTCATGGGTAAATTGAGCTTGTTGGGTGTTTTTCTCTGAGGCTCCGTGTCATCCATGATGGGAGTCATGAGGCTGCAGGAGGTCTGCTTTGAATATCAATGAGGATTTGCAAGGTTTCATTGTTACTTTGGTTTTTGTGGCAGCTATAATTATGTGCTGAGGACCTGCAGAGGTGTGTATGCAGATCCCACATATACACACAAGCTCAGGTGATTATTATCCTGCTCAGACAGTCAATTAAAGGGGAGATAGAGAGACCTCTCTGGAATGACAGATACATGATTAAAGGAAGCTGTTTTTACAATTGGAAGTGCCTTTTTTTGCTTTCCAAAGGGCCTCTGAAATGGGAGAAAGTCAGATTTTTTTTATCTAAGCTGGTTTGTTGGATTTTAAAATGACACTAGATCCACCTTTTAACTTTTGTAATGGCACTTCAAATGATGGAAAACTACGGAAGCAGCAGCACAGTTGGATTCAGCGATTTACTTTCCTTGATCAGCCTTTGTTGTAGTTGATTTAAACCTGTCCAAACTTGACCATGTCCCTTTAAATGTCTTTAAAAAAAAGTGTGTTTCACTTTTCCTGCCAGAACTTTGGATTTAACTTCTGAACCAGTCAGGTTTGACAAGTGTGTTGTCTTTTTTTAAAAATGCCAACATTTTTCCATTTATTTTCCATTTATCAAAGCCAAAGCTGTAAAAACAGAATTTTTGGCTTTTATTCTCTGTGGCTGTCAACTACTCAGCTGTGGCGTGCCATTTGGTGTTTGAACCTAACCAGAAAAGTCTTGATGTTTCATCGAAGGAACTTTATTTTACTTGCTTTATTTAAATAATTCATTAAACATAAATAGTTTGCTTGGAGCCAACTGAAAAGCCATCAGTGACTCAGCTGCAACAGACAGTAATGCAACAAAGATTCAGGAACTTTCTGACTGAATCGGAGACAAATGCTGCGGCAAATTAGAAATGTAAGTAAAATATCTACAGTTTGTAGAGTCACCTTTTTAGTTTCATTTCTGTTAACAGCTGTTGGCACTTGGAAAAGCTTTGTACCTGGTTTTTTCAATTTTTGTTGTATACATTTTAAAGAAATTCAACTTTTTAAAAAAAGATTTCTGCTGTTGTAACTTTGCCACACTGCACTGACAACGTTTCTGAGTTGAGTCATGGTTGTTCTGTTTCCATAGAGGTGCAGGACTTCATATTGCAATGAAAATTGAGCCCACAGTGAGACCCCCAGAAACCACTCGGTGTCCAGAGGGTTAAAATGAGTCCAGTAATCAGGTACAGTACCGGCAGGTTTCACATATTCACCGCACGGTTACGTATTATTGTTGGCTTGGCTGCAGTCAGGAGCCGCTTGTGACTTTTTTGTGTCCTTGCAATCGAAGCTCTGCGGTTACCGCTGTGGTTTGTAAGTCCTACTACACTATAGTAGAGACGTGCACACTCCGAATCACACACATTCTGGCAGATTTACCCTCCACCGCCTGACGCAAGCAGCCATTCAGCGACTGCTCTACCGGAGGAGGAGGAGGAAGAAGGGGAATTTAACAGAGTTACGTAAGCACAAGAGAGGACGATTTAAATAATCTCCTCCTGAGAAAAGGACTTCCTGGGAGGTTGTGAAGCCGTCTGATGTGCGAGTTATCAGGACAGGGGCGGAGCAGGAACGACTAAAACACATGGGTGTAATGGAGATCCTTTTTTTTTTGTGACTAGTTTTAATTACTTACATACTGAGATAGAGACCACCAGCGAAAACCTAAATCCTCTTTTGTGCGTGTGTCAGATTAGATTATTTCCTTCACGGCGCTCACAATGAGGGCCAGGAGTGATCCGTTAGCAGGCCCAGATGTCACTTTTATGTTTGGGACAACCGGAGAGGAGCCCTGCTGGTCATCTGATACCGTGGAGCTGCTTCACCTATCTTCTGCCCACACACACTCTCCTCCAGTCCTCCTTGCCATCTGTTGCCTTTCAACACCATGAAAGAGACACATAAGGAATAATAATAAAATAAAATAAAAAATAAGGAGAGGAGAATGTGGAGGAGGTGAGAAAGAAAACGGCTCGAGCTTTGTTGCTCATTTCAAGCGATCCGTGTAATTATTTGATAAGGCGTCGAGTCCCGGCGCAGGTGACGCTCATAATGGAGGGTCGGACTTGTTCTCTTATCTGCTGGAGGCACGTGATCGGCAGCCCGACCACGGCTCCTGAGCGTGAATAATTTAGGAGAGCGTTGTCTTGTTGGGAGTAGAGTTGATGAATGTTCGTTTTATTAGGTGTGGTTGTCGGTATCGGTACAAAAAGGCCTCGCGCTGGAGGGAAGCAAGACCTTTGACCTGCAGAGTGAAAGAGAGATTTAAAGTTAAAGGTGATTGTCACTTATACAAACTGTTTGGTGACTGATGGAGTTTAGATGGACTACAAGTTTTTTTATGTAGCAGATATAAAATAACAGACGTTGAGCTAAAGAGCTTTTTAATAAAGAAATAAGTTTAGATATTGAGATTAAGACCTGACAGTGAGGTGTTTATTATGTAAATTGACCTGAAATATGTATCAAGGTTATGAACACAGATTCCCCCGACAAGTTTAAATATTAAAGTTCAGACCCTACAGCGTTATTTATTATGCAGATTTACTGGAATAAGTTGAACAATAAGGTTAAGACCTTCAAATATCATCTATTATACAGTAAATTTAAATATTGATGTTAACACTCTGCTATATTATTTCTAATACGCATTTAACTGAGTATTTATGTTGATATTAAAGTTAAGACCCAATAATATATAAAATACTCTGTTATACCTGAATCAGTTAGACTCTAAGATATTATTCATTATACAAATTCACCAAACTAATTTAGATATTAAGGTTAAAACTCAATCCTACATAAAATACATATTTACCCAGTTAATTTAAATAGTAGCGCTCCACCTCCCGCACCAGCTCAAGCTCCTTCCCCGCCAGTGAGGTGACATTCCATGTCCCCAGAGCTAGTCTACGCCACCAGGGGGCGTCCTGCCCGCTCCTGCCTACCACCCGGTGGGCATAGCACCCGACCCCGATCCTCTTCCCCGAGGGTGGTGGGTCCTCGGGAAAGTGGCTCCGTGTAGCTTCTTCGGGCTGTGCCCTTCCGAGCCCCTTGGGGCCCCAAGGCTCGGCCACCAGACGCTCCCTGGCGAGCTCCCCCCCTGGCCTGGCTCCAGGGGGGTGCCCCGGTTTCCCTGTTTGGGCGAGGTGGCGGCAGTCCTAGTACAATAGTATGGTTAAGACGCAATATTATCTAAAACACAACATTTAATATTAATTTCAAAGACCTAAAATAATATTTATTTTGCAAATTCATCCAGTTCATTTAAATATTATGGTTAAAACTCAAAATTATATACAGTAAAAATTCACCCAGTTCATTTAAATGTCAAGGTTAAGGCCTCATATTAAATACAAATTTACCCAACTGAAATGGATATTAAGGTCAACAGCCTAAAATAATATTTATTCTATAAATTCACCCATCTAATCAAATATTAAGGTAAAAACCTAATATTACATAAAATACAACTTCACCCGGTTAATTTAAATATGAACGTCAGGACCTACTGTGTTATTTACTACAAGGTTTTTTATCGTCAGACCTTTCTGCAGCGTAGAACGGTCTGACTGCACCTCAGCATCATTCTGCGATATGAAAGCAAACAGTCTTGAAGCCAGTTACAATCATCTTTGGCGGAGCTTAGCCCAGGATGCAGCAACGGTGTCCCCTCAAAATAATGATGGAGTAGTTGTTTCATTGGGGAATTTGCACTCAGGGAGGCAAGAACAGTCTAATATGGCTGATTCACCAAAAACAAGGTTGTTCCCTCTTGTGATGGAGACTTTTTAAGAACATTAGGTTGGACTGAAACTATATCTAATATATATTTACTTGAGTTATTAAAACATTGCTCAGTTAAGGCCCGACTATGATTTATAAAAGCCAAAGTTACCCGATGAACTTAAATATCAAAGTAAAGATCATTTATTGTACAAATGTATCTGACTAAATAATATATCAAGGTTAAGACCCTTAAATATTATATGCATAATATGTGTAATAAACATCCGATCGAGCTGCTTTGTTAGAAAATCTACAGTTCTTCACCTGAGCATCAAAGCCTGCGTGCATAAGAAGGTGGTGTTTTGGATGAATTTATGCAAACCACAGTGGATTTTGTCTTTGCAGCACCTCTGATTCACCAACTGGCTGAGGGAGGCTCGTGTTTGTCACAGATGCTGGTTGTGTCTTCTGATTGGCTTCGTCATTAATCAGCAGCGAGTGTGTGTCTCTGCTACTTAATTTGAAGCTGTGAGCACTTGCTTTTGTGATGTGAAATCTGACAAAAATCCCACATCTTTGATGCTGGGAGCGTTTGTGTGTGAGCTTGTGTGTTTGTCCACTGGATTTGTACGCCGCCGCTAGTTGTTTGGTCTGTGAAATGTCAGAAAATGGTGAAAAATATTGATCAGAGTCTTCCAAAGGCCAAAACAACACCCTCAAATGTCTTGATTTGTCCTCAAACTAAAGAGATTCAGAGTACCGTCACAGAAGAGGAAGAAAAACAGAAAATATTCCAGTTTTTAAGAGCTGGAATCAGAGAGTTTTGACTTGTATTCAGTGTATTCAAACCAGTTAACCCAAAGGTTTGCAGCTCTTATTAGTGTTTTACTATACATAGAGCAGCTTTATGTACTTTGTGTAATTACAGAGTGACATGAATAAAAGAAAAGGGAGAAATCTCTATATTATGAAATATTGACATTTAAAATGACAGAAAAAGTTCAGTCATCATCCAGTCCGTCCGACTCCTGAAATGTTTCTTTTGTTCAAATTAAATCATTAAACCCAAAACCTTTGCATTCCCTCAGGGGACAGAAATCCATTAACACTGGCTGGAAGTTGAGGAAAATGATCAAAGAGAAGAAAAGAAGGGAGGCGAAGGCTTTTGTATATCAGCTGTACTTTCTTTCACCGTCTCATCTATTCTCTGTGGTCATTTTAGCAAATTGCTCTCCCGCTTTGGCTTGTTGATTCTGCTCTCTCACGTCTCCTTTCTCCCTCTGCCAGTCACCGCTGGTCATCTGAGCAGGTAAATGTGCATTTAGACGTACAGAATACAAACAACGAGCAGACGCAAGTAAGAGGAAGACGCACTAAACCCTCAGACATAATACACCTGCTGCTGTCAGACCCATTATACACACTACAGACAGAGCTTTAGATGTGTTCAGGGCTCCAGTGATTATCCATTAGTGGAGGGTTGGCGGCTGAAATGTAGATATTGGTGCAGCTTCCAATTAGAAATGATGACACGGATATATAGGACACATGTAGTCTGCTAGTGTTATTATATTTATAAGCTCAGTCACATCAGCTGTGTCTCCTAGATTGTACTCATTTGCTTTGCCCTTTATATTTGGAAAGGAAATGTAATGTGTCTGGAGTTTTGGCTTCTTTTTTTCCAAAATCATGAACTTTTGGGGTTCTTATACAGTGAAATTGAAAATCCAACCAGCTGTGACACTTCAGAGTTTAGTTCATGTCTTCTGCTCCAAGCTGTCCAGACTGGATTCTCGTTTTTAGGTGCTGTAATTCCATTTATCCATCTCACTCATTAATTTCAGCCTCATCACTTTCGAGGAATTGCATATAAGCGTCCCATATTTCCCTGAGTTTCACGTACTTCTCGGTTGAATAGCTTTGAAAGAACTTATTGCAGTGAGGTTTAGCGCAAATCAAATAAAACCACATGACTTCCTAGTTCTAACAAAGCTAGTTTCTTGTCTTTACCATGAAGTGTCACAGACAAAAAAATCCATCTGCATCCATCTCTACAGCCACTGAGCTTGTTTAAATGACCTATGAACTTGTAAATCCATAGATATGTTATTATTATAAGCCCTGGTTCAAAACCAGCATGGGCAAACTCCTGATGGAGCTGAATGATCATTTCATGATTGTTTGGGGCTGCAAGATGGCTCAGTGGTTAGCACCGTTGCCTCGCAGCTAGAATGTCGCTGGTTTGTGTCCCGGTCAGGATCTTTCTGCATGGAGTTTACATGTTCTCCCCGTGCAGTGTGGGTTCTCTCCGGGTTCTCCAGCTTCCTCCCACACAGTCCAAAAACATGTTGAGGTTAATTGGTGATTCTAAATTGTCCGTAGGTGTGAATGTGAGTGTGCTTGGTTGTCTGTCTCTAAGTGTAGCCCTGTGATAGACTGGTGACCTGTCCAGGATAGACTCCAGCCCCCCATGACCCTAGTGAGGATTAGGTGGTGTATAGATAATGGATGGATGGATGGATGTCAATGTTTTGTCAAAAGGAAGAGCTGAACTGAGTTTTGTTTCTATCCTTGTTCCATATTTGTACGTACTGTAGTAATAATGTTATGCAAACGGATCAAACTCCTGCAAAGTAACGTCTTTACTAATGTTTTCTTCATTTCCACGCTCCTGCTTCTTGATTCATTAGGTTGTAAAGTCCCTGATGCTTCATAATGTACAACTGCTGCACATTAAAATAAGAACTGACTCCTTCCAGTGACACTAGTTGGATAATCCAGCTTTAAAAGTACGCCTTCATTTTCTTTTCAATTTGTATAATAAATAAACACAAAATGGATTTTATTCCTCATTGCAATGATTCAGTAGTTATGAGCAGCGGTGTCCTGTGTACAAGGAAGCAGTGGGGGTCTGGACTGTGGGGCGCCTGAGGCAAGATAACCACTGGGAGGGAACTTTTTGGGGTGAAAAGGGCAAATATCTAACTGGTTTACCATCTCTGCGTGCAGCCTACATTATGGGAACGCTTCAGTGAATAAAACAATGACAGCTATTTCCATTCGGCAAACATATTTCTCAATTTCTCCGTCGTACCACCATCATGGTTGTGATTTTTTCCAGACTCCAGACAATCACTCCTACACAATTCTAAGAAGTTATCACAGAACGATTTCATACGAATGAATCGCTGTCGCCTCACAGCTCCAAGGCTCTGGGTCGGCTACACTTTGCTCCGGCTGCTTTCAGAATGATTTAGGATGATCCTTACGATCGACTCCATGATGGCGATAGAGAAGGAATGGATAGATAGAGGCTCTAAGCGTTATCTACATTAAATGATGAAAGTTCTGGATTCCCTGGACTGTTCTTACAAAGAAAGATAAAGCACGTATTGCTCGATTAAAGACGTGGGGTTAATTTCTCAGACAGAAAGATGGACAACATTCCTCTTGCCCACTTTACTGCTGCTGTCCGTTCTCGTCCACTTCAGCGCGATCACCCTCTTCGCCTGAAGTACGCTCGTATTAATCAAGAGCTCCGGGTAGATATCTGATCTGCAGAGTTTCACCTCGAGCTGGATCTCTGGAAGCAGGCTGACTTTCTAAAACAGTGAAAGTTATTACTGCATTTGTTCCACGTGTTAGGATTATAAAGATGAGGCCTTCAAGGTGCCACATGTCCTGAATTCATACAGTTCCAGTGCGGTGTTGACAGTCTGTGAGCATTTTCCTCTCTTATTCTCTGTCATATCTACTTTTAGATCAGAGCATTAAGTCTTCAGTGCGACTGTCCTTTCATTTGGACCGGGGCATTACATAAATCACTGACGCTTGACCTTGAATATCCATAAAGCTTAAAGTGGTTTCTCTACAGCTGACAGCTGATGGCTCCTCTAAGGAGAGGACCTGAGGTGCCATGAAGCTCCTGAACTGTGGATATTTAAAGAAGTGGTTTCTGGGGCAAAATTAGCTCATTAATTCAAATGTAAAAACAGTAATTATGTATAAAAGGCTGAAGGAGTGGGATTGTACAGTCGACGTACGTGGATTGGTGCATGCTAACTGTAAAAGGCTTCGGTGCCTTCACTTTTATGACGCGTCATAAACAACACAACACTCACACATAGCACAGTAGATCATTAAGTCGTGTGTTAATAGTGCATTTACTAAAATAAGAAGTGAGTGTGTGTAAAAATGGAAGCTCCAGGAACTGATGAACTAAAATCTAATATATTCCAACGTGAAAAACATAAACGAAGCTCAATATAAGTTTAATAAATGCGTTTTATTTCCCGCAAACGCAGCGTCGGGTTTATAAATGGATAAAATAAAAGTGAGTTAAGAGTTATGCAACATTTCAGGCACTTCTTCCTGTAAAATCCACATATTTTTCTACCTGTTTTAAGTGGTAGCAGCAGCAGCTGATCTCCGTCTGCGCTGCAACACAGAGACAATTACCCTGATAGAGGAGGATGACTGCCGGGTCTCAGGAAGATTGAAGGACAATAAGGATGGCATCACATGACGGGCATTAATTCTCCTCTGATATTGGCAGGGTCGCACCGAGCAGCTGCGGTCGAGATAAAGGCCGATTCGGCTCAGATTATGAGTGCCGACAAGGTGGCAGGTTTAAAGACTTAAAACCAGCTGCGGTCGGATAATTGACTCCATGTTGAGGGGAGATGATTATTTCATCTTTGGATTATTTCTGGTTGAGATGCTTTAACGGATTGCGGAGTGGGAGGAGGAGGAGGAGGAGGAGGAGGAGGGAGTGTGGGAGAGATTGAGCTGGACGTTTTCATCCGTCCACAGCTGGCGCGTTTTGTCAGAATCCAATAGACAATTATCAGCAGCGTCCCGCTCAGTCCTCTGTGTGTCCTCAGCCGCCGCGACCCATGTGATCCCCGAAGAGGAGAGAATTAAGTGAAAGAGAGAAACAATGACAGTGTGTGCTGCTGAGCAGGCAACACAGGAAGGTCGATATGCCACTGAAGTCTAATCTTGTGTTTGTTTGCTTTTTCCCCTCTTAAAATATACAGAATTTTCCCGGTCGCTGCTATAGCTCACCTGGTGGAGCTGGATGTTCAGGGGCTATAGTCCTCGACACAGAGGTCATGAGTTCTAGTCCTGCTCGTGGTCCTTCCCCCATTCTTCTCCCCCACTTTCCTGTCTCTGCCTCATCTGTACGATCAAATAACGGCAAACAGCCAAAGAAAAAAAAAAAAAAAAACAGATACAAAATTTTCCTTCTGAATGTAGAAACTTTATTAAACTATTATGATAGTATTACTTTGGGTTTTCGCTTGTTTCTGGTTTGGTTTAGGCTCAAAAACGACGTGGTTACGACTGGAAAAAAATCACACTTTGTTAGACACTTTAACATTTGAAGCTTGGTTGATGTTGGGCACCAAAATTATTTGGTTAGAGTTTCGAAAAGTGTGGTTTGGTTTATATATGATGCTTTTACTACATGTTTGTAATGTCACCTCCATTTTCTGGGTTACCATGGTGACAAGCAGCGCCACAGCTATATGTGATTGGTTGGCTGAAAAACAGCAACAAGGAAACAGTGATAACAACAAGTAAAATCACAGAAAAAAAAGTGCTTATTAATCCTAAAATGTTAATCAGAAAAAAAACAGGTCAAAACTGTAAATATTGTCCACATCAAAATTATATCTTTTTTATTATAGATAGTAATTAGTTCATTTAGAGCGTTTGACTGTAAAAAATTACATTATTTTTAACAGTATTTAAATCAGCAAAACATAATGTTATTTTACAGGCGTTTGCTGTGATTATATTGTGCATATTAAAGATAGATAATGGTTTATTCTTTTGCAGTGTGTGGCCATAAAGTTGCTGTGTTTTTAAATTGACAAAGAATATTGTTATTTTAAGGACATTTGTGGTTATTTGGGGGAAAAAAAATAAAAATAAAAACATGTGTATTAGGTGCTGAAAAATGGGAATTCTTTCTTCAAACAGTTTTTTTTAACAGATGTTCCCTGTTTTTTCTAAATTACACCTTCTGTCTAGTAAAATAAGTGAAGGAAGTAATAATTTATATGTTTACTGTAGCACAAAACAAAAAAAACAGTCGAACAAAACTGTGAAAAATGTTGATCATCGAAAATAGTAATTTGTTCTCTGACAGTGTTAAAATTACACAATTTAAATGTGCTAAGAATATAATTATTTAAGGTATTTGCCATTAATTTCAGTCTGTTGTTTTTTTTTTTATTTCTATACAGTTTTTAAAAGTTCCATTACTCACCTGTCTCAATTGCTTTTAGTTTCTGGCACCCTTCGCTGCCAGATTTTCATCCTTTTTGTTTTAAACAGTGCATACTCTGTCTCCTTGTTGGCAAAAGATTCTGGCACTCAGCAAAAAAATGCAATTTGGACACTCATGCAAAAGTTGTAGCTGTTTGTTTTCACGGTTCCATGATTCAGAAGGTTTGGTTAAATAGTCAGCAGCTCATTTCGCTTTTCTCCTAAATTAGAAAACACAACTGGTGGCGACGATCAAAAACCTTGTCTCGAGCGTGGTCAGATTTATCTTCGAGCAGGAGGGTGAGCTCTCATTGTTCCCACCTGGCAGCGTGTAAACCTTTAGATATCACAGCTCGTTCCTCACACAAGGTCTTTCTTTATTTATTTTTTTTTACAATCCCTGGACTGCGCTTGCTTCCGTTTCCGTCTTTAATCATTTCATACGGGACCCTGACGTGAGTGCGCGCCCGGCTAACATGGCGGCGAGCCCAGGTTGTAATGCAGGCCTTGCCCTCAGCTTGTCACCCCATTAACTTCAACTGTGAGCGCGTGAGCTGCCGAGCTTAGTCAGCAAGCCGGCGTGTACCTGCGGCTGTGGAGGTGTGTGTCTGTGCAGATTTTTGCACCGTAAGTGTGTGAAGTCAAGTTCAGGTTCGGGACAGATCAAATGTTGGGGAGATGTAACGGCCTCTGTGGGGCCTCGTCTGAACCGGGTGAGTACTCCTATGCTTTATTACCTTCACTCTCCCGGCCCAAGGCTATCAGCGCCACAGAGTTATTACACCTTAACCAGGCAGCTGCACACACATGCGACGGCGCTGCGAGCACATCGCGCTCGCAGACAATACGCAGTGTTGTGAAACGGCGCTCCCCAACAGACAGCTCAATTTCTGGTCATTCTGCCGGCGTCTCTGTGGGACATTTTCTCATTTGCGTCTCATGCATTCAGTCAGAGCGTTATGAAAGCAGCTGGATATCTGCGTCGCCCATGGTTTTAATACATCAATACTTGATATTCTGCTTTGACCTCCGCCGTCTGCCATTAGTCCCTGCTTGTCTGGAGAGCCCATCACGCCGCGAGAGGCTGGGGCCTTCTGTCAGCTCTCGTTTTCCGTATGAGCGGGAGAGGAGGTTTCATAGGAGCAATTGCTCTCGCAGAGGCTGTGATAATAGCTCGGTGGACCTCTGATCATCGGCTCCCTCGGTGGAACAATTACACCATTCACCACCCATTATACCCTTTCTGTCCTGGCCCTGTATAAACCCTGGTCAAACACACACACGTGGGCGCCCACATGCGTGTTAGCTCACACACACACGCTTGGTCCAGTTCCATTTATCTTACATTAGCCAGAAACTTCAGCCTCTAACCTGCACCATCAGCTGGAGGTTGTTAAGGGAGTGGTACATGATTAGGATGAGTAATAGCATCAGTTAAAAGAAGAAAGACTTGTTGTGTTGTTGACAGCCAGGATGAAAAGAAATGTCCTTCGGTTTTGTTGCTGCTTTGTGGCAAACACACTCGACTGAAATATAATAATAATACCTGTATTGATAAATTATTGATAATAATTGTGGAGCACTGCTCAAAGGATTTGTAGGCTAAAGAATGAAAAGAACACGAAAACAGGGCTGCAGCTGTTACTTTGTGTTGATTATTGTAGTTGTTTGGTCTATAAAATGTTAGAAAATTGGTAAAAAAGTGTCGATCGGTGTTTTTTTAAAGCCAAAATTACAAAACAAGTCTCGTTTTGCTCCCAACCCAAACTTTGTTTTCATAAAGGAAGAAAAGAAACGGCTTTACTTTTTTTTAAAAAACGACTCAAACTGATTATCACAATAGCAGACGATTGATTTAGTAATTGACAGCTAATTGATGAATCGATTCAGCTAATTGTTGCAGCTCTACGTGGAAATACTGGAGAGGAACACAATGGAGTCAGTCATGCAGCTGGAAGAGAGTTATTTGCTTGAAAGATTAACGAAAAGCAGTGAAAAAAACAAGTGTGTAGTCACTTAATGAAGAATATAGCATCTGTACATTGTCATTTATTTAAAAAATATTACAATATTGGTTGTTTCTTTAGGAATATTAAGATGTAGTCTGTAGAAGCAAAAGTCACTGGTTTTGAAACAGGTGGGTTGTCAAGTCATTAACTATGGTGTTGTTTTATCCGTTAATGAGTTGTATTTATGTGTATTTGTATATAAATACATACTAACCCTGTTTATACAAAATGATGTTCCTGTTCAACTAAACTGTATTCTCAAATACATTTTAAAGGGAACAAATGTGCTTTGTGGTGGCAAAGGCAGCAAATTAGAAAGAGCAACCAAGTCCGAGTTAGGAGGTAGGATTAATGACATAAACTAGAGATCAGACCTTCACAAGGAACATGGACATGAGGTGAAGAGAAGATACTTTTACTCTGTGTCTGGTTAGTTTTAGGTTTTGTTAGACACTTTTACGTACTGAAAGCTTGTAAAAATGTCATGTTTTGGCTTTAAATGCCACCCTTTAGCTACATATCTGAAGCATCGCCTCCTTTCTTTTGGATTACGAGGGCGACATGTAGTATATAATGAGTAGGATGAACAGAAGTGACAGTGAGGCTGTAAAATAAATGACAACAATATGCTAATTAGAAACATGTTTGTGACAAACCAACAGAGTCTGCTGGAAAACTCATTTCCATCCAAACATAATTCAGAATGCAGTTTAGCTGCATAATTAGCTGCATAAAAATCCGCCTTCACAGTCTTGTAAAGCTCCCTCTTGTGCCACCAAAACAGCTGTGACTTGACAGGGCACGAACACAGGACCTCTGGAGGTGTGTTGTTGTGTCTGACACCGGGATGTTGGCAGCAGATCCTTCGGGTCCTGCGGGCTGCAGCTCGAAATCTCTGTGGATCAGACTTGTTCCGACACATCCTGTTGATGCTTGATTGGATTGGGAACCGAGGAGTTTGGTGGCCGGGTCAGCACCTTGTCGCGTTCTTGAGCAGTTGCTGCAGCGTGGCGGAGCGTGTTGCTGTAGCCACGAGGGGCTTTGCTTTACCTGGAACAGTGTTAACACAACACTGCATTGTAGCATGATGATAAACGTTCTGGTGGTTTTAATGTTGTGGCTGATTAGTGTGTACATAGAGTGACAACACATGAACCCCTAAACCAACACAACAACACAGGATGGCCTCATACTGCTGGTTGGAGTTTCTCACTGCTAACCTTTCTGGAAAAGTTGGTGAGATAAGGTTTTCTTTCTGCCTCTGTCAAAGCGTGAGAGCAAAGACAGCTGGGAAACGAGAATCAGGACGACCAGGCGACTTTGCTGGTGCGCGAGCGCATATGATGGCCGCGGACAGGCGGCAGACAGGCGCCCACATCCAGGCCTCAAACACCTGCCGGCAGGCATTTGTAAGCGACACCTCCGGGAGAGAGAGCCGGGATGGATGAGGAAGCGTTTAGTCAGTTTCTCTGTGACAGCTCCGGATGGCTTTTCTTGACTCATACTTGGTGTCTGGCCTTGATTACAATCTCCCCCTCTCCCTTTCTCATTCTCTCTTCCTCACCTCACATTATGAGACCGACAGCAGGGCAACAGGCGCCTGACGGATAAGGGCTTCGAGGGGGGAATGGATGGAGTGTAGCAGAGATGCAAGGGCAAAAGAAAAAAAAATGGGAGAGGAACAGCAAGCCGTTTTTAACACACAGTTTCACAACCATCATTGCTCTTTCTGCTCAGATCCGTGCTGAAAAAGAGATCTCAATGTCAGCGAGACCTCCGCACAGGAAGAGTGCAGCAAAAATAACACCATCAATAGATTCCCTTTAGAAATTAACTTCAAAGCAGCTCAAATCAATGTTTGGTGTTACCACTCTTTGCCCTTTTAAACAGAACTAGTTCTCCTCCTATCACAGCTTTTTGGAGGCAAATATCTTGGAGAACTTCTTCCTGTAATCCCAGACATGCTCCATGTTTGGATCTTCAGAAGCCACATCATGTTACAGGACTCCTTGTTCTGCTTTTTGTTGGATGTACTTTATTATATATAAATGTTTAGGATTATTATCTCATTCTGCGTACAATGAATTTGGGACAGATGTAACACCTCCATGATGATGTTTCTGATGAGAATCCAAACATTTAACCCTCTGATTCACAAAACTCGCGGGTGGGTTTGAAGGCCATGTTCATTTTAGTAGAAAAAACAAAAATTACAGCATTTAGCCAAAAACTGTAAAAAACAGAAAGGGACATTTGATCAACAGTCCTTGAAGTGATCGTGTAATTCACCGTTTGTCCATTTAAAAGTAAACTGTTTGCACCAGATTTAGTAATAAACAAGAAAGTTGAGCTTCACAACACAAGAAGTCATGACTGACTCAAAATTTACAAATATTTAACCCTAACCCTAACCCATGTTGTTTACACAGAGTAGAAAAGAGACAAGTATGGAAACAAATGATGGAAACTAAAAGAACAATCAAACCTATTTGAGCCACAAAATGAATGAATACAGAAGATCAAGTTACGAGCAAGTTGTTAGAAGATGCATTCATCATGGGCAGAGGTCGGCAAACCTCTGCTGCGGCTCCTTGTGGCTTTGGAAAATAAATGAGCATTTAATTTAAATTTATTTTATTTTACTTCGTTAGTTTTTAAAGTCTAATTCTAAATTTGAAGATCATGGTGATCTTATAACAATAAAATAAAACATGTTTTTTTTTTGCCGCTCAAAATATGCATCACAGCCTCCGATGTGCGACACCCGCCGGCACATGAATTGTTGCATACTTTGTGATGTTCTCGTTAAATCTGGCGACTTTCCGGATCCTCTTGGCGACTTTTTTTTTGTCAAAAGTGACTAGCGACAAATCTAGCGACTCTTTCTGGTGTTATTGGAGACTTTTCGTCCTAAAGCGCTCACAGGCGGTCAGGAGTCTGGTCAGCAGTCCCAGCTGCAGTCAGCAGGACAACCAGACGTCATTTTTACTTTGCAGCAGGTGGATGATTTAAGTTCGGTGTTTTATTTCATATATACGTGGAGGATTCAAATAGACACTGAGTTCAAAATGTTTTTGTTGCAGAATTTTTTTTTTTCTTTGTAGCAGTTCATTGATTTCATAAATACACTCTATGGTGTTTTTTGTACATAGCATAAAGGTAAAAAAAAAAGAAAAGCTATATGCAGTGTTATCTTCATTTTAGATGTCAAAAGGGTTTTGTGGCTTCCGGTGTGTTTTCTGTAGGAAACGGGTCCAAATGGCTCTTTCAGTATTTAAGGTTGCCGACCCCTGGTCATGGGGAAAGAATTTTCTAGAATGGATGTGCAGAGGAGTGTTGGAAAAATTTAAGAAGTAAAGTATTCTTCCTCCATTATCTATACACCATTGAATCCTCAACATGTTTTTGGACTGTGAGAGAGGAAGCCAGAGAACCCACGCTGCACGGGGAGAACATGGAGACTCCACACAGAAAGATCCTGACCGGGACACAAACCAGCGACCTTCTAGCCGCGAGGCAATGGTGCTAACCACTGATCCACTTTGCAGCCCACTGCTCAAGATATGTGTTTTAAATTGTTCTATTTCTAACCACATTGTGCAGTTTTCATAGAAGTCTTGGAGTTTGTATAGCAGTAAAAAGAAAAAAAAAAGCCCACAGTAGGTTAAACTGTGACGGGAACAACAAAAGGAAGAAAAACGCCCGGAAACTGCTTCTGGTTCATAGGGTAACGTGCCTATATACAATAAACTGAAAGAATAGAGACAGAGGTAGACGTAACCGCTAAGTCTGGTAGTTTGCAGGTCAAAAGATTTCTAGACATCTAGGTTCAATCTGGGCTCAACTGGTTGAAAGCTTTGGCACCTGGCTCAGGTATAATCTTTGCAAAAGNAAGGGACATTTGATCAACAGTCCTTGAACTAATTGTGTAATGCACCGTTTGTCCATTTAAAGATTCGCTAAAAGTAAACTGTTTGCACCAGATTTTGTAATAAACAAAAAAACAAAAAAAACAAAAACAAAGTTGAGCTTCACCACACAAGTCATAAATATTTCTACTGCCCATGTTGTTTACACAGAGTAGAAAAGAGACAAGTATGGAAATAAATGATGGAAATTAAAAGAACAATCAAACCTATTTGAGCCATAAAATGAATGAATACAGAAGATCAAGTTACAAGCAAGTTGTTGGAAGATGCATTCATCATGGGCAGGGGTCGGCAAACCTCTGCTGCGGCTCCTTGTGGCTTTGGAAAATAAATGATGAGCATTTAATTTAAATTTATTTTATTTTAGTTCGTTAGTTTTTAAAGTCTAATTCTAAATTTGAAGATCATGGTGATCTTATAACATTAAAATAAAAAATGTCTTTTTGTTGCTCAAAATATGCATCACAACCTCCGATGTGCGACACCCGCCGGCACACGAATCGTTGCATACTTTGTGATGTTCTCGTTAAATCTGGTGACTTTCCAGATCCTCTTGGCGACTTTTCTTTTTTTCAAAAGTGACTAGCGACAAATCCAGCGACTCTTTCTGGTGTTATTGGAGACTTTTCGTCCCAAAGCGCTCACAGGTGGTCAGGAGTCTGGTCAGCAGTCCCAGCTGCAGTCAGCAGGACAACCAGACGTCATTTTTACTTTGCTGCAGGTGGATGATTTAGGTTCGGTGTTTTATTTCATATATACGACAAGGACTCAAATAGACACTGAGTATTTTATTTGAAAATAACCTTCAAACCAGTGTCTTTTTTTTTCTGAGTTCAAAATGTTTTTGTTGCAGAAATAAAATTTTGTTTTCTTTGTAGCAGTTCATTGATTTCATAAATGCAACACTCTATAGTTTTTTTTATGCATAGCACAAAGGTAAAAAAAAAAAAAAGAGAGAGATATATGCAGTGTTATCTTCATTTTAGATGTCAAAAGGGTTTTGTGGCTCCCGGTGTTTTTTTTTTTCTGTGTGAAACGGGTCCAAATGGCTCTTTCAGTGTTTAAGGTTGCCGACCCCTGGTCATGGGGAAACAATTTTCTAGAGTGGATGTGCAGAGGAGTGTTGGAAAAATTTAAGAAGTAAAATATTCTAACTCCATTATCTATACACCATTTAATCCTCACTAGGGTCATGGGGGGCTGGAGTCTATCCCAGCCGACTTAGGGCGAAGGTAGGGGACACCCTGGACAGGTCACCAGTCCATCGCAGGGCCACACTTAGAGACAGACAACCAAGCACACTCACATTCACACCTATAGACAATTTAGAATCACCAATTAACCTCAACATGTTTTTGGACTGTGTGGGAGGAACCCGGAGGACCCGGAGAGAACCCACGCTGCATGGGGAGAACATGCAGACCCCACGTAGAAAGATCCTGACCGGGACACAAACCAGCGACTTTCTAGCTGTGAGGCAACGGTGCTAACCACCGATCCACTTTGCAGTCCACTGCTCAAGATATATGTTTTAAAATGTTCTACTTCTAACCACGATTGTGCAGTTTCCATAGAAGTCTTGGAGTTTGTATAACCGTTAAAAAAAATGAGCCCACAGTAGGTTAAACCGTGACGGGAACAACAAAAGAAAGAAAAACTCCCAGAAACTGCTTCTGGTTCACAGGGTAACGTGCCTGTATACAATAAACTGAAAGAACGGAGACAGAGGTAGACGTATCTGCTAAGTCTGGTAATTTGCAGGTCAAAAGATTTCTAGACATCTAGGTTCAATCTGGGCTCAACTGGTTGAAAGCTTTGGCACCTGGCTCAGGTATAATCTTTGCAAAAGACATCCAGACGCCTCCCAGTAAGCACTGAGAGATACTCGAGTACAGGAAGTAGACCCCTGAGAGCCAATTTAGTCTCCTGCATGTGAGTCAGTCTGACTCAGAGTTTGAAGCTAAAATGCCCAGAACGTGGAAGAAAAATAGATGACATAACATAACAAAGCTACAACCAGAGTGAGAAGATGTTTGGACGTTTAATATGGAAGCTGTTAAAGCCGCCGCTTCAGAGTGACGAGTTTGAATGCAGACATAACAGCTCAACCATCAAAACGGCGCAGCTCTGCAGCACTGGAGAAGGTGTTGGTTTGTACCTGAGGGGTGTAATGAATGCAAAGTGATGCAGTCGTCAGGTTCATTATATCATAAAAGCTCCTTGTTGGCACTCGGCTCCGTCGTCACCCACTTCCAACACTTACTCATGGTGTCAGTCTGCGTCGCCGCTATCATGTAACAGTATCGCCGTTTAAAGCTTTCGCTGAGTGCTCTGCATGTGAGTCATTAGACTGGAAGTAGTGGGTGTATTTCTGTCATGCAAGAAAGCGAGGAATTTCAAGGTAAGAGCAAGAAACTGTAGGGTTCTGTTTGAGTTTGCTGAGCAGTTTACCCGAGGACAATGACTCAATGTAGCACAGTGTTCAAAGTGTGCACTGATATATGATAGTGAGCAGCCTGGTCGGCGGCTACAGTATTATTGTAATGTGCGGATGACATAAAGGGCTGTGCTTTATATAACACCATGATCATATGGTTTAGGGCTGGGTGCTGTTTCAAAATATCTGCTTTCTTTTTTTTGTAACACGACTTTCAATACAGTCTGTTTTAATTAACTTTTATAAAATTAGAATCTATCATAATGATAATAATAATAATAATAAAAAAACATGTCAAGCTGCTTCTGTTTTACAACGTATGAACACAACCAGCATAAGAACTTTGCCAAAATACAGTTTCTTTCTGTTGTTTGCTTTGATTACAACTGCCTGTCTATTCAGCTTTACCTTTATCTTTTGTGACACAAGCTACCGTCGAGCTCCTAATAAGACACGAGCGCCACTGAAAACCTGATTTGTTAAGTTTTGGGTGGTCTCTAAAACATTGACGCGATGCTAATTTTGCATATTTGTCTGTATCTTCATCATTATACTGTAGATCATGCGTAAAATTAAACTATTATTGATGAACGAGTTGTTCCATTACCGGTTAATTTTAATGGAGATGCCAGCACGCACGCTGTTCTTGCCATCGCCATTGAAGCATGGCGGCACAGTATGATAAACTTTAGACATTTTAGATCAACGACAATCTTTCTTGATGCCAACTGAAAAAATAAAACTTAAGTTTGGTGCCGAAAGCAGGCAGCAGGAGACACTTTTCATTTTTCATACTGTATATCATGGTGTATTTCATGCACATTGTGGCCAACATGGTAGTTTTAATCTACCACAACGTTAAAACCACCTGTCTAATATTGTGTAGACTGCCTTTGTGTTACCAAAATAGCTTTGACCGATGCAGGCATGGACCTGTGGGGGTTTTTAGCGGGGTCTCAGGGTCGTCCATGGATCAGATGCATCTCTTGGATCCTCGATAAAAGTGGAATGTGGGGAATTTAGGAGGTGGGCCAACAAATTGGTCTTTTGATCGTGCTCCTGAGCAGATTTCGTGGTGTTGTGGGGTGTATAGTTCTACTCTGGTGTCAGGGATTGTCAGGTGTGCAAAGTAACATCCATCCAGGATTTCCAATTGCAAAACAATGCATTGGAACGAAATACACAGGGCTGGACCCGAATATGTGAATATTCGGTGGTGGTGGTGTTATCTAGATAGTAATTTTGATATTCGAGTATTCAGATATTAGCCATTAATTGGGCCTGAATATCCAAATGTCAGTAACTGCCACTCGTAACAGCCCAAGAAATACGAATGTTATTCCCTTCACCTTCACTGGTTTTAATGTTGTGGCTGATTGGAGTTTGTACGATCTATAGCTGCTCACTTCCCTCTTTCACTTTCCCTTGATTCTACTTTCAGCTGATTGGTTGGTTGAACGTCTGGTTGGACGGCACTGGTTGTCGCAGCTCTGTCGCATTCTCAGTTTAACTTTGTCGACTATTCATTTGCTGGAAAGTGTGATAAAGAAACTCTGGCATTTTATCTACAATGGAGGCGTTTCAGCCATGTTTTTCAGTCGTCCATCTTGCGTGGATCCTGTGTAGACACGCTGTCACCAAAGCACTTAAATGAAACAAAGTCTTTTGATAATGTGCTTTTTTTTTCGAAGACAAGACAAATTGCTGTTGTGGAAGAGGCCCGTATCAGTGTTTCCCATACATTGATGTATTTGCGTCGGTCCATCACGTTATCAACACTGACAGCCACATATTAAAAGCGGTAAAATCTTATTTCATTGTAGAGCTGATTGATGGATTCGCTTCCCTTTTGCCCGACTCTCTCTCACACATACAAACACATGCACACTTTCAAACAAAACACAATCATGCATGGGATGAGGGATTGTTGTCGACTTTTCCCCGCAGAATAGAATCAATCCAGAGCTCACAAATGGTCGGTATCATCAACACCTCGGCACAGATCTGGTCACTAATGCATTCAAGCTGATATGCTGGTAAATCTGTGTTGTTGCCTGTTCATCTTGGAGCTCCAACTCCTCAAACAAGTTATTACCGAGCACATATGGAGGCTAGTTGGCGAGAACAGCTATACGTTACAGCTGGGGTTGTGTCCCGGTGGCTCACCTGGTTGAGTTTCCACACCGTGTACAAAAGCTGAGGCCTTTGCTGCTCGCCATCTGCTCTCTCTTTTCTGCTTTACGGTGTCTCTTCAGCTGCTACCATCCAATAAATGCCAAAAGGCCAGAAAAAGTTACCTCAAGAAAGTCTGCAGGCTTTACATTGCTGCTAGTCGATGCTACCTGCCTATGCAAATGGGTAACGTTAAAGACCGGCTGCGGTGAAAATCAATGCTGCCATGTCCATATGGTGGTTTTTGTGTGCTAATAGACGTGTTATGTGTAAAATAAGCCGAGCAGAAGCACTTCCAGATGTAACAAACCAAAGAAACCAAGGCTGTAGGGTTGTATTTGTGGCTGAGGCTCAGGTGGTTGAGCAGCTGTCCTCTGATCGCCAGGCTGGTGGTTCCATCCCCTGCCCCTCCACGATCAAAGTGTCAATCAAGATGCTGACCCCGAAGTTGCTCCTATAGCAGCTCTGTTGTCACTGGTGTGTGAATGTGTGAATGAGAAAACACTGTAAAACACTTTGTGTGCTGCTAAGGTAGAAACAGCGGTATATATATAAGTGCAGACCATTTGTATCTGCAGCATTCTTCTTTTTCAGAATAGTTTTCTGGCTCAAACGTGTGTCGCTGAGTCAATCTAGTGTTACAACTTCCTGTTGTGTGGAGTAGTTTTACGGTGTTGGAGCAGAGCTGTACGTGAGCCGGTGCCATGAGTGGGCAGAAGTGGGCGGAAAGATGAAAAATGTCTTTAAAAGTCAAATAAAGACCAGAGTTTCAATCAGAGGCACTTATTTTTTTTCTCCATATTTGACACAAAGTGAAGCAATGCAGCAGTATTTACTGTCAGTTAAAATACTTGCAGTGGATCATGTTATAGAATGTGGATGCAACAGGTTTGTGGAATGTTGCTTCCTACAGCACGAGACGGACCAGACTTCATGTTTGTTCCAGTGAGTCACTGATGGACAAGATGTCAGGGAGCAATTGTTGCTGCAGCAAAGGGCAACCCAGAAAAACATCCCCCAAGTCTCTCACTGAGGAGGTTCGGTTGTGAAACAGGGGAGAGTGGATTGAGAGGGATGATGGAACGACGACAGCGTTGCCCACTAGTCTTTATATACAGTCTGGCTGAGTGAGGCTCACTTAGTGTGTGTGTGTTGGCTTCCTGTGTTTTAACGGTGTGTGTTGGACTGAGGAGTTCTCAGAAGCTTCGGTTCAACTTTTTCTCCACAGTGCGTTCTGTGATAAAATGCTGCAGGACTTTGATTTAATTAAACTGGATTAGAAGCAAACCGGCTGCTCTCTTAATTCTACCTTTCCCCTCGGCCTTACCTACTTTTCTTTGTGCTCTTCGTCTGCTCCCTATAATGCAGCACTTTGTAGCTTCTCCAGCTGCTGGATGCTGATAAATCCTCCCTCTTATAAGACACGGCTCCTCCTCTACATTCATTCTTCTCTTTCTGTCTCTAATTTGTAATCTGTAATTATGTCCTTATATATGAAAGTGCACCAACTTTTGCGCTTACGGTTTGACGTTTCACCTAAATCCTCTCCAACTCCATGTAAAGTCCCACCTTAAACCTGATTCTACCCATAAACCAAAAGACCCAAACTAAGGGCTGACCAAAATATCTGACAACGTCCTCCCTGCCAAGGCCTAAAACTGAGATGGGTCCACACAAAGATAGACGCACACAGACACACACACGAGTGCCAGCCGGCGAGCTAATCAGCTTAACTCTTGAAAAACTGGCTGGAAGCAGCTTTGTCTGGAACAGATTTTAATGTTTGTTTGTGCTGTGATATCGACAGTTAAGGATGCCATAACTCCCCCTTTTTATGACGTGTTTCCTCTTATAAGAATCATAAATCAGAGGTTTGATAACTTTACAGCAGGATGCAGCTTTTGTCTTAAGGCCAGTTGTTGTGTGCGTCGGTGTGTGAGCATATGGAAGGTGGGATTAATGAGACGAGTTTTAAAGAGCAAGTTTACAACATTTCTGCTTAATATTTTTTTGGTCATACTTAATATTTCTTGTTTTCTTGAAGGCAGAAATTCAGAAGAACAAAACAAAAACACCTTTTTCACTGTGATAATAGCGTTTATCTGCTGTAGCGCCTCTGCAGTACGAGGTAGTTGAGATGCACAGAGTTAGCGCTGTTTGCTAGTTTTATCTTACATCTAGTAGTTTTTTTATCATAATGAATGCTGTACAACACGATAAGCCTTCATTAATCCTGCAGTGGGGTAATTAGCATTTCTACAGCAGCAAAGGGGGACAGTGCAAACATTTGGAAAAAAATGTAAAAGCAATTACAATCCTGCAAAGATTCTTTAGTGAGTAGAAATACTGATAAAGAAGTAATAATATTACACATATTTGAATTATTGAGGTGAATAATTGTGCCTAACCAGACTGCACAAACACTTGAAGGAGGTTAAGGAATGATTTTATATGATTTCTAAGCAGAATTTCACATGAAAAAGTCTGCATTTTGAGCTGTGTTCTTAAAAAAATGTTGTTTTTTCACGACATATTACAATAAAAAAGGAGTTTGAAGTGGTTGTGATGTAGTGACTCGGTGGTGTTTGCTAGTTTATCCCACATTTTGTGTGTTTTCTAAGATTTAAAGGCAGACAATTAGATGAAAAAGTCAGTATTTTGAGCAATGCGATTAAAAACACTTCCTGCAGTAACTGAACAGACTTTGGTTGTTGTGAGTTTGAGTAGTTGTGATGCAGCAAGTTAACGTTGTTTGCTTTTATATTTCACAGTTTGTTTTTCTGCAGGATGCACAAACATAACAAAAACAAAAGTTAACAAATGATTTTATATGTTTTCTGAAGCTTAAAGGCAGAAATTCAAAAGAAAAGCAGTGTACTTAAAAATACTCTGTTTTATTCATTACAGGTCATATTATACTAAATAAAGAGTGTGTGTCTGCTGTAGCGACTGCACTACCTGCTATTTGTGAGGTAGTGAGTTTTGTTGTTGCCAGTTTTTATCACGGCAAACTACTGTGTTTGTGCAGGTTGCACAAACTCCAGCCTGGCGGGACGCTGAGTCCACACTTTTCTTTGCAGCGGCGCTCTGGATAGAGATGCAGTCATGTGCGGCGCTCATTTCAGAGAGGAGGATTAAGTTCCCTGAGATACAATGGATTTCTGGACGGGATGTCTGAGCCGGGACCGTGTCAGACTGATAGTCGTAGCCGTTCCTTCGGTGCACACAGCTGCTTCCGGAGCAGCCTGGAATGGGATTCAAGGCCAATGCTACTTTTGCTACGTACCAGAAATGAATTTCTTACAGATGGCTGTAATTTCTCCCAGTCTTTCTCTCTGGCAGTGGCAGCGCTAGAGTCTGGGCGCCCCACACAACCCATAGTAAAGTCCTGAGCATATACTGTCATACGTAGTAAAGTTATTCATGCTTTTATCACCACTTAGCTGGATTATTGTAATTCTTTGTATGTGGGCGTGGAGCCGCTAAATGCAGCTGCTGCTCATCTTTTACCAGGAAAAAGAAAACGTGATCACATAACAGCAGTATTGGCCTGACTCCACTGGCTTCCTGTCAGTGTCAGCATTGATTTTTCAGATTGTATTGTTCGTTTTCAAGGTTTTAAATGGGATGGCATCCCCCTTATGTAGCAGGACTCTTACATTTTCATTCTCCAGTTGGGGTCGACCAACCAGATGCTCTTAGATGATCCAAGATGTGGACACAAGAATAGAGTCACAGGTTCTTCTTCATATAGGAACTGATGGGAATTCAGAAATATTTACGTCACTTCTGAACTCATCTCTTTAGAAGACCCCCTAAATTCATCTTTTATTGTGTTCTATCTTTTACTTTCCTTAATTTTATCGTTATTTTAGTCAGATTAGTCTTCTAGTCATTGTGTTGATGTTTTAAATCTGCTTTGTAAATACATTTGACTCGACTGGACTCGCCATAAAACTGTAGTTTTATCCAAACCCAAACGTTATTTTAACTGTAATATTAAAGATTTAAAAAAAAAAAAAACCATAACCTGAAACAATCATTCCAGATTTTTCCTTTAAATCAGCTGGACTGTGTGACGGTCATGCCTCCATAAGCGAACGATAAAAGTAGAAAAAAAAAAATCAAAAGCCTGTTTGACCTCCAGCGATTTTCCACACTGAAAAAAAGTTAATGAGATGTCAGGTTCTGTGCCCCCCCAGTGTGAGTAATGTCTCAGCCACTATGAAAATAATCTGTCTCTGGTTCTCGCTCTCTTTGACACATGGCAGGCGTGTAAATACGATAGCCGGTAAATATAGATTTTCGACCTCTGCAGGATCCACTTTCTCCCTTTTGTGACGTCAGGACGAAGCAGTTTATTCTAAACCGGCTCAGACTGCTGTTGTTGTTCATATGTAGACAGATTTCTTCTTCTTCTTCTGCTTCATTTTCCTTCACATTAATCCACACGAGTTGCCAACCTGTCATTTTGCACTTAACACGTGGATCTCTTCGTACTCTTGGTCATCCATGACATGAAGAACGAGTCAGGACACTGTCACTTCTGGGGACGATTCTTTAACGCTGACCTCATCGCGCACGAGAAAATAAATCTGCGACCAATAAAACCATCACGCTTTGTTGAGAAACCGGCCCGGGCAGTCCATTCTATCGAGTCGGACAGCTTCTCCTTTGTCGGTTTGTAATGATTCCTCATTGTGTTTCTCCTGTTTCGACAAGAAATACAACACGCTGAGGGAGTGAAGGTACAATTTCATCATCTTACGTGCGCAGCATGTGGGGCTATTCAAGAAGTAGAATTTAGTAAAACAGTGCATCTTGGCAGCATTTACAATCTGAACAGAGACATTTGGCACAGCAGTCGTGTTGTATCTGTCCTCCTGGTATTGTTACACTCCCCCTATTGACTTCCATCGCTTTACTTAAACCGACTGAAAGACGCTCACAGTCCTGAGGCTTCGTTGTCTCTGCGCTACAAAGTTGATGTCGTCTAAAAATTTCATCAATCAGAGAGGCGGTTGTTTTCTCCTGACGGTAACAGTGACGTGGTGCTGTGAATAATATATCCTGTCAGGGACGGAGGGGTAGCATATGGTGGCAGACGGCAAGTGGGAGTATTTAGAGCAGCTCAGTTTTGATAAAATAACAAAAAAAAGCCATTACATGACTATATTTTAATCAGGAAAGAATGTGCTGTAGCCAGACTTTTAAATACTGACCCTACAGCCATATTTTATGAACTTTTCTGTTTTGTTTTTTACAGATTCTGATGTACAATGAGGTATGATTGAGATAACATCTAGAAAAGCTGAATTTAATTAGCTAATAATTGTGAAACGAGTTCATTTAGGTGACTTTGAGGCGCGTAGAGACATGACAGGAGGTGAAGATGTAAAAAGTTGGCACAAAAAACAGCTTGAATCCACAATTTAATACACTAAGTGTGCGGCGTGATGATCAAACGCGTCCCTGCACACATGTCCTTGAATGCAAATCAATATGCAGACGCCCGTGTGTGGGTATTGATACGTCATCGCCCCGTGTGTTCGGCAGAGGCGCTCACATGCTTTGTTGTTTTTTTATTTTTTTTTATCGGCTTGCCCCCTGAGCTGTGCGGCGTTTCTCTAAATGCACCCAGGAGAAGTAGGCCAGGCTCAGAGGCCACTGTTTGTCGATGGAGTCGATATCTGTGCCGGGGCAGAACATCCCCTCCTCACCGACCACCCTGTGTCGGGCCATTAGGATCCACCAGCACAGTGAGAAATGGATTACTCTGTGGCAATGTGGGCCATAAAATCATCATCACCTCACCGCAGCGGGGGCCATTCGTCAATACGGCCAAACTCCCAACATGTGCACAGAAGCTCCCATCACGAAAAGGACACATCAACTGACATGATGTGCTCCCACAGCTCATAAGTTATTCTGGCCCGCGAGGCTTTTTTTATGCGGCGAAGACCAACAAGGTGTGCTGTCGTGCTGTTTAGTAGCGTCAGTCATCGGAGTGTGGTCAAAGCTTAATTAGCTTTAGATAATCACTGTTACCAAACAGAGTAAAAGGGACGGCAGCAGAGAGGGAGAACAGAGAACTGGGATCAATGGTCCGTTAGTAATCAGATCAGATGTTTGTTTTATGTGCAGATGCTGAATCGTAGGGAGGAAACCTGCAGCTGGTTTACAGTCATGGTCATTAATATGTGACTAATTAATGCAGTCTCACCCCAAAATGTTTAATAGCTAGGTTGGTAGCGCAAAACATAGACTAGCTTCACCATGAACCTGAGGAGGTGAAACTGCTTCCAACATACAGGCCTTCACAAAAAAATGTAAAATGTGGTTCATCAACACCTACAGCTGCCAGCACTAAAAGATGGCTGTTGTGATGTTTGATATAATCCTAAAATGTTATGCTGTGATGTTGCATTTTTTTCTTAAATGTATAGTAAGTGTTGTTTATGTATCTTGTATTATATTGTACATGTATTGTGTGTTTTTTCTTTTCTTTTCTCTTTTATTTTCTTCTTTTTTAAATTGTAGTTTTACTGCCTGTTTCACATCATGGCCAGGGGACTACAGATGAAAACTAGCCTTCTGGCTAATTCTGGCTTTTTAACCATGTGTAATCGTGTGTTTTATGAAATTGCGCTGTCCCCTTTTAAATAAAGTAATCTAATCTAATCTAATCTGTGAAACCAAGATGTCTGCGTTCTTTTGGCCTGTTCTTTCCTATCGGCCTGTGTTTACATGTGATATGCTGGTGCAACTTGTGGGTTTGTTTTAATGTACACATAAAAAGGCAGCAAAGTCCTCATAAAGAGGCTGGAGAGGTGTAGATGGCATTAAACACAGAACTTGTACCCCAGAGGCTATAGTTAAAGTCTCATGTGGAACCTTTTTTTTGTTTTACTTTCGTTTCCTGTTGGTTTGGCTCGCTCATAAAGCTACCTTGTTAGGGTTAGGAGCCAAAAATACATGGTGAGGGTTTACTCAGAATGTTAGTGGTTATCAGTTGTTCGATTTATTGCCCTTCATTTAACCAATAAAAGATATATTAACCGGTAAAGCAGAAGATGAGTTACATGCAGGTCAGAGAATGTCTCATAGATCAGCAGGAGGACCTGGTTGTTCACCAGGAGGAGCCTCTTGTTGTTTAACATTGTAGTAACCAGGAGAGGGGAGCTCACCTGGACTGCCGGCAGTTCCATTTTGGCAAACAGAGGGCATTGTGGGAGTTTAGCTAGTAAAGGGCCTCCATAAGAAAGTCTTCTGTGATGGTTAATGCCTGCCAGCCAGAGCTGCACCTATTGTAGATGAGCTATCTAATCTATCTGATGGGAACGACCATGGCACGTGACATTTAAGGCGACTATGTTGGGACACCGAATGAATTTCACATTAGCGATTAATCAGTATACTGCTGATTATTGGCTAAGACATTCCTGCTGTTTACTTTTGTTTTCAGATGCTTCTAAACTACTTGTGTTGAAATATGCCCCAAAACTACAGAGTTAGGTCCAGGAAAAGATCAGAGTTATACCCTCATCCACTTCAATAAAGCAACAAATCCCCAATAACAGCCCCTGAAACATGTCATCTCACAGTTTTGCATCATTTTTGATAACAATACATTTTGTGCTGCAGTCTATTCGAGACATTACACTTTTTCTTCAGACTAGACAGCAAAGATATTAATTCATATAAAGGATACAAAAGCAACAAGTACTTATGAGCTTTTAAAATTGCCGTTGATCAATAAATCAGTAGCTTAACACAGTTTGCATGCTATTCATATTATCAAATTGTTTTTAGTAAATGTTTGCTGATTCATTTTTGGTTTATTAATAAATATATTAATGCCAGCAGTGGAATTTCCAAGATTTTCTAGATGAATAAACCGAAACTTGATCTCTGAACTTGCCCCTCTTAGATGTTATTTGGATTTGAACTTGTCGTCCATAATTGCGCTGCACTGGAGGATCAGTTCAGCTGTTTCTCTGTGGAGGCCTCTCTCTGCTGCCTCCCATTCAGCGTCTCTTTATCTCTTTCTAATTGTGATTACCTCACAAAGCCGACCTCGGTGTGCCGTCTGGTCTCAGGTGCGTTGCGGAAAAGCAGTTTGGATGTTTCCTTTTTTGTGATTTCACACGTTTTTCACAGTCTGCTGGACGCGACGCGCCTCCTCTCGATCCCACTTCACATTTTCAAGCCTCGCAGACGAGAGGCAGCGCTCGAGGGTCGTAAACGTACCTCTATTTTAACCGAAGGAATCAATGTGTCATCACAAACACTGAGCTGAAATGAGAAAATGTCTGTAAAATGCTTGACTTGGCAAAGTGATTTAACATCTGCCCTGCGGCGTTTTTATTTATTTTTTTTAATTTCACTGTAGATGTAACCGTAAAGTGGCTGGCGTGAAGTCAAGCATTATTATTTACCACCTGAAAGGGTACACAACATTAAAATATCTGCAACATATATACACCAGTGAGCCAAAACATTATGACTACCACCTCCTAATAGGCTGTGATTTATTCGTGAGTGGCTGTAATGTTTTGGCACATGAGTGTGGCGCAGTGGCATCAGACCACTGGTGGTGATATGAAAGCCTTCATTGAACATGCCTGCAGCCTGACAGTGTGGTGCTGCTGCTGTGTGTCAATCCAGGTGTTTATTTACATGACAGTGCTCAGTTGGCCAGTTTTCAAAAAGCCAACTTAGTTTGAGGTGTTTCTTTTTCCCCTCGTGACAGCGTTTTATGTCCCCGAATGCGAGGAGAGGGTTCTGTATTACACAAGCATTGCAGCACCTCCTCATAAGGCTCTTGGTACCAGTTGGCCTC
>NW_007579100.1:54205-80097 GCF_000690725.1 Stegastes partitus | reverse complement strand
ACATCTAAAACATGCAGGATTGTGGCCCTCGAGGACCAGGATTCAACATCCCTGATCTAGATTAGCAGACCATATCTTGTGAACATAGTGATGCTCTAGAAAGCAAAATTACCCTCATTGTTTTTGCTTTATATTCCAACTTTGTTTAAACACACTGTGATGAATCGGTTTGTTTATAACCTCAGATTCGCTTTCGACTGTTGCATTATGCACCCGCCCTGCCTGCAGATAAAGCTGGCATGGAGCTCGCGGCTGCCTCCAGACACCTCCGAGTCGGTCCAAGCTGCAGGCCAGCATACTGATGTGACAGGTCTGTCCCATTCATAGTTGTTTTCCTTTGAACACAAAAGAGACTAAAGAGCCCACACCTCAAATGTACACAACGCAAAGGAATCCTTTTGTTTCTGATCAATCGGGTCGACTTTCATCCTCGTTCCGTTTCAGCAGGACTTGTGAACCATGCCTGATGATTGGCCAGCTTTCCAAATGTCCTAAATGTAATAAAGGAGAATAAATGGTATTTTTCAGGGAAGCACTCTGCAACGTTGTGAGTCTTTGTATAACACAGAGTGTTTACCTTTCTTTGGGGCCTACACTTGGCACATTGATTATTTATATGACAGATGACAGGTATATCTGAAACAACAAAAGATGAAGTAGGTGCGCCGCTAAGATCAAAATAAAACACTTTCCTAAGGATAATACTAAACCATGCGTCTTTATTATATTCGCCGTCCAGTCCCCTGCTGCTGGCAGGAAGATATAAGACTTTTATTCAGCTTTTTTTCTTTTGTTCTGCTACTTTACAAGATTCAGCAGCCTGGAAGAGAAAAAAAAACATATGAAAAGAAGAGTTTTGTTCTTCTAAGTTTCTCATTCCTATTTAATAACGAAGCAGAAACAGGCTCCTGTACCTTCTAGAAGACCAGGACACACTTAATCCTCCATTCTGATAATTGTTAAACAGAAAGTAACCCCAGTAGGTGTGTGAACAGGCGGCTTTCCACTGTAGGAACTTGGAGCAAATGCAAAGTGGCGTGAATGTAAATAAGGAACGGCTCAGTAATTGCTTCTTTTAGCCTTTCTGCTTTAATTGCAGTGTTTAAGTGCAACTTTAACCCTGAGTGTGCCAAAAGAACGCCTCATAGGAGTCACTGGATGCAACTCCTGTTCTATAAGCATGTAGGAAATATACCAGTGGAGGGCTTGTTGGTTGGCAAATATCACGTTGTTGATGGTGATATTTGGGAGGACCAGACTGCTACTCGATGAGGCGAATAAACGGCGCTGGGTGTTTTTGTCCTTGCAGAGTTCAGCCAATCAGTGTTGAACTTCACACAGCAGGTTTTTCAGGGTCGCTCTTTTTTTGTGGAAAATGGCTTAAACGGTGTATGTACGATCTTGGATGTGGTTGTCATCCAGCATGGAGCTTTGTGATAAGCAGTAAACAGAGCAACAGGGTTTTTGTTTAACCCAAACCATGATCCTTTTCTAAACTTAACCAAGTGTGTTTCATTCAGAGTGAAGAGCAGTGAGTGAAAACAACTTAAGAAAATAATGTTCCCAGATGTGACTTGAGCTGGAAGAGTCCACTGACTTCTGTCCAACCTTTAAATGTGGACTTTTGTTCCTCTTTGTGGCACCAGCACCATTAAATCAGGTGATAATGGAGCTCCATTAAATGGGGGATAATGGGCAGCTGAGTCTACTGGATGGTGGAAGAGGCCCCTACTGGCCCATATGTATTCAAATTCAAAGGATTCACAGACTTTACTGTCATATGCATAATTCTGAGCTCTCTGTGAATCTACCTACTGCCATGATGAACCTTTTTACTAAATTCAGACACTCACAGATCGGTTTCATCCACTCATAGATATTGAAGTGACAAATAAGAATGTACAACCGTGCAAAAGGATCTGAAACTAAACTGTATAAGAAGCAAGTAGAGTATTTGTAGTATGTATGATCTGCGATAACATCTGTGGAGTGGTATGATACATTCGAATATTGTGAATTTTATGCAAAATCTTCTGTTTAATAAAGGAATGATTCTAAATGGGATCATAGTAGATCTTACAGGCGTGACTCCAGAACCAGGAAATTTGGATATAAAAGACGTGAACCTTCGCTCGAGGCGTCATTTGTAAGTTGGCTTGTATCTAAAATGACACATTTTATTTCCTCTTCGCATCAAAGTGCCAAAAGGCAGGAAACGATCTTGACATTGTCAGCGACTTGTTGAAGGCGTTCCTCTGAAGTGTCGGTGCATGTTGTACCGCTGCTCTCTTATCAACACGGTGATGAAAGCTTTAATATGTGTTTTTAATTAGCTGACTTTCATGTAGACAGATGTGGTTAGCAGCATACTCAGGGGCATCGGCACACACAGGACTCAGCCACAGCGGTGCATTAAGACTCTTAATCACGAAGCGTGACGGACGTCGGAGTCGCTGCTCGGCGGTTTCCTGGTGAGACAAATGATGCACGACATTCACAGGAGCTGTCTGAAGGTAGACGAAGTAGCTGCTGGTGCCGTCCTTTGATTTATTTTGTTGTTGTTGTCGGATGCACAAGTGGGTCCTGGATATGAGGGGTTTTATTTTGGAGTGTCCGTGTTGTGTTTGTGCATGTTAAAAGCACATTCTAGCTTCAGAAAGGTGAATATTCCACATAGACTCCTCATGAAATCAGAATTATGTGTCATGCACTGAAAAAAGAGATGAATTGGTTTAATTTGTTACACAGAATTATTTATTCAGTGATTTTAATACCTCTGGTTTTAGTTAGATGCACTTGTATTATTTGATTCCTCTCAGATGAATAGTTTGCGTTTCTGCACCTTAATTTGAAATAAAGTTTTCAATTTTTGCTGCACTCAAATATAAAGCACGACTTTATGTCATTTTTTCTTTTCTTTACTCTATATTCTTACTTGAAGGAAATGATGGTTAAAAATCATCATTTTTCTACTTCAGAATGTCGGTTTAAAGGACACAAAGTGTAATTTAATGTAAATGTAAGTTGATAGAATTCACAAAAGTTAACTACCGTCACCAAAGAAGAATAAACGAGGTTAATTCAAAGCCGTACTGGGCCGTACCGAGCTGCAGCTCAAACACACTTTCTTCAGCGTCTAAACACCTCATCCTGCATTAATGGGCTCCTGCCATGTGGGCCGGTGTGTTCTCAGATGAAAAACTTAAAAAATATTGGTGTTACATTAATCATGGCTGCTAAATGGGAGCCAGCTCCGTCCTGTTTTTCCTGAAGTTGTGAAGGTGTAGCTGATGCTGACTGGCTGCTGGCAGCCACGCTCGCTTGGCCTGGCTCCGACGCTCGCTGGCTTTTCCAATCATCCATTTGACTCGGGTCCAATTAAAATGGTCAAGCATTTGAATTTACAGTGTGGAGTGAGTTTATGTTGTTCCAGCTGCATCACAGAGACAGAGCCCCTATTAAAACACCTGCATGCATTAAAGATAATCCCTCATTGTTTTCCATTATGTGAATTCAACGTTCTCTTTTCTTTTTACAACATAAACTCTGACTCTGAGCTCCACAGGCTGCCGGTTCCTTCATCCACGTTCCAAAAGAAGGTAGATTATGTCCACGTTCTTCTGTGATACTCCACTTATATCCTTGTGGCTTGTAAAACCTCACAGTCGCTAAGCAGCAGCAGCAGCAGCAGCAGAGTTACAACAAAGTCTTCAGGGTGTTTTCCCAGAACACAGACTTTGGCTCAAGAAGGAATTTCTTTTTCCAATTATAAAGCTTTCACATTGATCCACACTCGTCCCAAACCGCTGTGGCTTCGTGCACCCCCATGAACACTGAGTTAACGTATCCTCAAACATGCAGAACATCAGGGAACATGTGACTCAACCTGGTGTGTGAAATAACTTCATCATTTGTACCGCTGCAAATTACATTCAGCGGTAATAAGCTCGGTCTGGGCCTTTAAGCAACCCGCTTTCCAATCAGCTTCACGAACATCCTCCTTTATATCCTCGCCTCTAGCTTGTTTTGGAAGATGAATGTTGTGAATCTGTGTAACAATAACTCATGAAGCAAAGAGAAGTGACCTTTACCGTTTATGTGGGTGAGAGTTATTTCCTCCGTTTTACACAATAAAGAGTCGCTTATGTGTGGACAAGATGGAGTGTTTCAGCCGTGAGGATTTGTAGAATTTCTTTCTTTCTGAACTTCGTATCAGCTCGTTCAGCTTTTTATCGATGCCTTCGTTAAAACTCACAAATGAAATCAGTCGGCTTTAATGGAATTTTGGACTTTGGTGCCTGAGTTGGAGCCTAAATGACACACTGACATGAAAGCGTTTGCTGTTTGGCTTTTTTTTTGCTGTTTTTAGCTTAAGATCTTCATGTTCAGCATAATTTGCACATGATAGCCACATCAGAGCAGCAACGACATCAGTAAGAGTCTTTTCTGAGACATAAACTCCAAGATTAATATCTCATTTTATTTTACATGACATGACTGCATCTTCCAGCGACTTTAAATCCTCTAATGTGTCATTTGTATGATGACTGACTGTGAGTTTATTATTCTGTTTGCTGTCTGCCTCCTCACATCTCCTCTTTTTTAGTAAAGTTTTTCCAAAAGAGCTGTTTTTCTGTGCAGAGACGTCTCAGTTATAAAAACAAGACATTGGTGATGTCTGAACATTTGTTGATTAAAAGCGTAACACTTGGGTGGAAGTCAGGTTTTGGACGGAACATGCAACTCGCAGCACCGCGCGAGGAACATTTCTGGGTTTTTGTTTGGTTCATTTTGACTTGGAGAGGACAAATTTTCAAATTCTCTTTCTGTATCTGAAAGACTTTTTGTGTGATAATTTCAAGAGCATCTTATTAACATTAATGTGCAGGTATGAATGTAAGTTTATTGCTGCTCAATCCTCATGCTGTTCTGTTCTGAAGGAAAACACAGTCTGTGGACATACTAGGGTAGATTTTGTGTAATAAAAGACCAACATTGGTGCAAAATTTGAGCAGTATGATTAAAAAAACATTACTCTGCCTTTAGTTCCATCCCGATTCGACCGTTTCTTTACCACTTTTTGTGTGTTTTTTTGTGTGAATACCCAACTGTACCCAAGACCCAACCTTCTGGCTGACAATTTGAGATTTTTCTGAAGAAAGTAAACTAAATTTGACTTTTTCCTTAATATATTTTACTGGCAGCAAAACAGCTCCAGAGCATGATACTGCCACCGCCGTGCTTGACAATAGGTTTGGTGTTCAACGCTTCATTATACTTCATCATATTTCTGCTCATTGTGGGCAAAACACCTTGATTTTTGTTTCAAATAATTAATTAAGTTTAATTATTAGTAATAGTAATTAGTAGTAATTAAACATATTCAGACAATTTGACATGAAAGAGTCTTTTTGGGGTAAATTCTTGTATAAAAAGCAAAATTAAACTAATTCAATGCCAAAAATCAATAAAAGGGGAAAACGTCCAAAACAAGAGGAGGACTCCTGACAGCAGGATGTTCTACGACACCCAGTTAGATCTTTTTACCCACAATCCTCTGCTCAGTGACACCACGGTATCTCCTGCGAGCACCAACAGAAAGCTCACTTTACACAATTCTGAGCTCAAATTTGTTCAACTTTTCACGTCACGTTCGAGGACTGTTGGACGGTTGAATGTTCTGTTTTTATCGTTTCCGGCTCATAAATTCTGTCATTATGGTGATTAAAAAAAATAATAATAAAATCTGGGTTTTTAACTGTAAACACAAGCAGGAAATCTAAGATCTCAGCCTCCGACTTCAGCAGGTTTAGGTATCTTTAAAACTCAAGAGTGCCGCGATAGAAACAGTCTTTACAAGTGTGTTTAAACTTTTGTTCACCACTGTATCATCCCAACACTCATACAGTGATACTGCAGCTATCATGGTACATATTTCCAACCGTGCTAGCACCCTTATTTTACAGTTACCTGCTTGATTTGACTTGTTTAATGTCCACCCTATACTTTTACCTCACTCACAAACGCAGACTGTGTGCTATTCTGCAGCCCAGATCTCTCTCCACACCACGTTATGTACATTACAAGTCCACGGGCCAAGAAAGAATATACTCAGACATTAAGGCAGTTCGAAGCAGGCAGGCGCATCTGTGGCTAATTTCAAGCTACATTTCAAGTAAAAAAGATTTGTTCTGGACGCTCACTCAGGAGCGAGCGCCGCCTGGTTAGCTGCAAACCGAAGCTGCGTGGATCTAATTCCTCCTCGTGCAGGTCTGTCATCAAAAACAAAAAAAGAGTGTCAGGGGCTCTTTGGGCCGATTATTTCAGATGTTTCACAGAGTGCACGTTTTAATATCGGCGTAAACGGAAATCAAACTGTCATATTCAACACATCGATTTTCCACAACATGGCAGCGCTTTATTTGCAGGCGAGAGGATCTTTCTCCCCCCAGTGATCTAACGCTGGAATAAGCATTTCAGGAGATGTCATGAAATAAATTGAAACGTCTGAAAGAGACACTCAGGACTGGGACGGGGCATAAAAGGCAGCTTTGAACTGGTTTCATGTGGTTTTCATGTTCTAGACTATTGCTTTTTGATTCTATGTTTTGATGCTGGGATGATTAAAGTCAAATGTATGGTACAAATACACTTTATACAAGCTTTAATGTTTCACTCATGTCTTCTTGGTGTTGACACATAATACTGATCTTAAAGGCAGGTTCTTTATTTATTATTTTATTTTGGCTTTATTGCTTTAAACTTAGTCAGCAGCACCTTTTCTATTTTTGTTTGAGTTTCTTCATCACCAAATTTAGTCAGTATTATTAGATACGTTGTTGGTCTTTGTGAATAGTTTACTCACTCTTACTTTTTAACGACGTATCAATACACAACACACTGTATGTATAGTAAAGGTTGCACATTAGCTGTTTGTTGCTGATTCTTTGCCAAAAAAGTCACAAAACAGTTTTTTTTTAAATTAGAGGTTCAAGTTTCAGTTTCCCTTACGTCTCTCCAAATTATTCATAGAGCAAATAGTAAATAAAGTAAAAAGCAATTGTTCTCCAACTTTAACGGAGCAAAATTAGTTCCATAAATTGACCAATACTGTTGTAGGTGACGTGGAGCTGTCCGACCTGACTCGTGTTTATCTGCCCGTTTCGTTGTCGTACACCGGAAAAGTCGAGAAGCTGCGTGCAGATGTCACAGCGCTTGTTTGGATGTCCTGTGATTTATGTTAAGCAGATTACACTACAGGCTAATTGGGTTTTGCAGAGGTAGCTGTTTGTTATTTAATTGGCTGTGGTGAGTCACTCTGGATGACTTGTCTCCTGTTGAGTCACGTCTCTGGGTTTGATCATCGCTCAACAGTTGTGATGGTAAATTCACAGTTTGTTGTTTCTCTGGCGAGTCTGCGGAACTACAGTATTCATATTTGTCAGGTTCTGAAAAATAACGTTTTCCTGAATAGTCTGACCTTCAACAGCTGATTCTGTACAGATTAGACCTACAGTAAATCTTTCTCTTCAGTTGCATGCATGCTTTTGTTTGATGGCGAGTTTTTGTTCAGTTTGACTAAATCGCCGTCTCCACATGACACTGTCAAAAAAAAGTGTGCTTATTCCACGTGACACAGGGTCAACAGGGTTTAGAAAACATATGTCCAGATGGCATTTTTTATGTTATTTAAGGACCCCCTCTGGTGAAAATCAAGTTTTTATCTTGTCAACATGTCCATATGAAGTTGTGTTTTATGTATATGCTGGATGACGCTTCATAAGCAAAGTCAACGCTGTGGCTGAACATTTCCACATTGAAATACAGATTCAGACTTCCAGGGGTTCATGTCTAACAAACCTTAAAGAACCAGTCCTAAAGAACATAAATGACTGAATTACTTTATTACACCTTGAGCAGAGTTGTTGGTGAACTGATGTGCTTGAGCTGCAGTAAGTGTATAGAGGCAGGAATTTCATAAATTTGCACTTTTCACAGAAAAAAAAATTAGAAAAATACACCTTTAATGTACAGAAATATGTTTTTATTAGTTAAATTAATGACTCGAGAGAGACTTTAACAATTTTTATAAATTTGAAAATCACAGTTCACAATATTTATATGAAAATTCGTGGTGATGTGACTCTGAATTTACCTTTTTTTGTTTTAGAATATTACACACTTTTGCTTTCATTATGTTACTAAATATGTTAGTAATTATTTAAACTTGATGTTTTGATTTGAGAAAAAAGACGCTCTTTGTCGACTCATGAGGTTTTATTCATCTCAATGTCTTGAAGTCAAAATTTAGAATTACACAAACTCCACATGCTTGTTGAAATCCTTTTAGTTTGTGTTTTACAAATGTTTAATTAAAAACAAAAATAATAATCAATTATCCATTGATTGAGACTGCTGTGTGGTGACTACAGATAGAAAGTGGCGGCTACATCAGAACAAAGAAGAAGTTCTTAAAAATAATTCATTTTATGTGGAATTGGTTTAGAAATATAACAGTACAGATAATCTGGAAAGTGCTACATACTGGATCTGATAATAGGCTGTAGACACTGTAGAGAGGTGATGCTAATTACATTAACTGTGGCCAACATGTGCAATGCCAGAACCTTAAATTAAAGCAGCTAAATGGGATTCAGTTATCACAGTTTTATTATTTGCACCTCTTATTTTCCCACCGTCACAAGGTACAATGTCTGCAGTGATAATAGTCGTACAAGGAGCTCAGCCACTGTTTAATAGTTTGCACTATCAGGGTGTAATGATCTGATTTAAATTAACTACATCCTCCTAGACTGTGAATGTAATTAGACTTGCCTTTAATGATGTTGAAAGTTAGACGGAGGGTCGCTTAGACGGAATATTTAAAACTATAAATAAGTTTGGTTTTGACAGACGTCTCTCCCATGATGAAACCACCTGACATCACAGATCATGACCCAACTCTGATCGCTTCCCCCGTTCACTCGGCTTCATCACCCATTCAAAGCTCTGAAGGAAATTAATAATTCCCTGTAAAGTGTCCTGCTTAATCAGACGTATTAGGATCAAACAATAATAATGTGAACAATGTAGCTTTCACGTTATCCTGTTTAATCACAATAAACCCTGGAGAGAGGCGGCTCTCTTTGTGTCAATAAGAACATTTACCAAGATATCTTTACTGTGTTAGATTTCAAAAACGTCTCATATCAGCGTTTATTATCTAGATTCTTTCTATCTCTGTGTCTTTGAGAGGAAAATAGCTGTTGGCCAAGCAATCTGAGCAATAATGTGCTTCAACAGTCCTTTTAATTACGTGTTGGTTAATTGAGTTTCCGCACTGGATTCCATCCTTTGATCTGATGAAGCACTTGTAATGTGTTGGCAAGTCTCAGAACATATACCGAGAATATTCTGTACATCTGTGTCTTCATATGTGGATCAACAACTCTGTGCCGTGACTTAAAGGTAAACTGCTGAGTTTCTGACCTCTATTAGTACCACTGAGCTGCTTTCCTATGAATGAGTCCCTGTTGTGTTTGTCTGGTGCGTATGGACACACATGCATGCACATAATTCAAATTCACGTGGGCATGCACAACACTGGTGTCGTCCTATTACGCTGATCAATACGGGGCGATAATGTGCAAAGATGTGGATCGGTGCACCAGCAAAGCTCGGAAATTGAACACTGCTTGCTACTAAACGTGCATACAAGCAAAGCAGGATTTTAGCTTTTCAGAAAAACTGGCTTTGCAAGTGTTTCAAGATACCAAAGATCGTATTTGTCACGTGTTCTTACAGTACAGGCAGTGAAATGCAAAGTGACCAGGTATGAATCTGAGCCGTCCCAATGGCGTCTATGCGCCATCTTGGGCAATTTGGACAAGTTTGTTACCCAAAACTTCATAGGGTCACTTACTGTAAAACTCAGCTGACAGATTACAAGAAAAACCAACATCAAGCATCTGAGTGAAGTCTTTTGGCCAGAATGTGCCACCAGAACAGCTTTGCAAGCCTCTTGAACTCTACTGGAGTGATTAAAGTCTCTTTATCTGAAAGATATTCCTTCATTTGGTTGTGTGATGTTGGTGGTAAAGAGCGCTGTATAATACGTCAGTCTGAAATCTCTTGTAGTTGTTTAATTGGCTTTGGGTTTCCAATTAAGGTCCATTGACAGTGAAGGGCACAACGTGATTCACATCCGTTTAATACTCATCGTACTGTTTAGTAGCCAGTTTTACCCTCTAAATGTCACGCTGCAAGACACCACACTTATCAGGAAATACATTTTACATCATGAGAGAAAGTTCAGAGACTGTGCCTTTAAATATCAAACATGATACATGATTTAAATTTGGTTGCTGTGATTGTAATCGTCTTGTGTGGGAACACACAGCTCCCAGTGCTCCTGCAGTGCTTGTGTTGCTCTCTGGAAATCCCATCATCTGTCTGTTAAACTGTGTCACAACAGCAGCTTGGATTTTTAGGCTGAAATGTAAGTAACAGGGAGACACATTTAGTGGGTAAAGCAGGTGGGATGGGTCGATTGTGTTTTAGTAGTTTTCCTTCAGACACCTCAGGTACGTTACAGGGAAACTTTACAGTGATTGTCTGACCATAGTGGACAAGCTGTTGCTGCACAACCACGTAACTGTTGAAGAAAACAACAAGCTCATTTTTGGTGCACTACTAATGCATATTCCGGTATTGGAAGCTGCAACTCTTCCGCTGTGAAACTTGTTGTTTCTTCTCTTGGTGGTAGCTGCAGATCCTCCAGTGATGATCTTACACATGAAGCTTGACTCATTCTGGCTGCTGAATGACCCGGAAAAATGTCTTCTCTGCTCCGAGCCATTGGGAAAATCCCACATGAGCACCTAAAAGTGGTCGCAAACATGTGTGTAATACAAATAATGAAGTTTTATGTCTCCTCCTAACAGATGAAAGTTACTGCTTGCACATGCTGCACAATCCCAGAACTTTTTCATGACACCGTGGAGGATAAACTTCATCATTCAGAACGTTTGCATTTATCTGCAATGACCCTTCCTCTCAGGTGACAAGTGGTAAAATGCCCCCTACAGCATCATCAGAGGGGTTCAGGGTCCTTTCATTTGTCCCACGTCAGTAGTTTTTCTGGAAAACACACCTTTATAATGGTGGAAATTTTTAATTAACTCACCCATTTTTATGGGAGATTGAGGGGAAACTGACAAGGAAATTAAAGATGATCTGTGTATTCACTAAAGATATTAATGTCACTTGATGCTATTCTTATAGGTTTGAAAGGATTCGGATACAACAGTAGTATTCAAAGCTATAGTTTGAGTCAGGAACATAACATAGACACCCAGTTGTCTCTTTTGCCAATATCTAATAACACTCAAGCCTCTATTTGTCGACTTTATCGTCCCACTGAAAGGAATGGCCCCCTGGAAGGCAGAAAATAACCATCAGCACACTATAATATGGTCAGCTGTAGCGTACCGCACAAACGAGCTGGAATTTTCTATGAAATTATGGCCACTAAAAACGGTGTGTGTACCTGCGTTAGAGGTATAAACATTAACGCAACAACCTTCGGATTTATGACCTCACGCAGTCACATGCTGGAGGCCAGGACTTTTCTGTAAATCAGATCAGAGGCGCGGAACGCTTCCTGCAGCCCGACTGAGTTCAGGCGACAGGACATTTTGCTGTCTGCTTCTAAATCCATGTTTTTGCTTCCGGCTGGTCGGGCAGTATCGGGCCCAGATGGGGCCGTCCCTTCCCCTCTCTCTTCGGGCCCATTACTGTCAGACTCTGGGTTTTTTCGGCTGGTGCCAGCACCCATCTGTTTCTACATCCCCTGTCCTCCCACGTCTTTTTAGACCTGCCACTGCCATGAGTGTGTGTGGAGGAGGAGGGAAGGAGTTCACAGCCACGGAGACAGCTGACAGCAGAATGAAATACCAAGTGTGTGTCTATATGTGTGTGTGTGTGTGTGTGCGCACGGCACTAAAGGCCTGCTGCCTGGCATCACTTTCACTACCACGGCAAACTGTTGGAGAGACGACGTGAAGCACTAGAAGGGGTTCTGGTCTTTGCATCCCAGCTGGTGCGGTCGCATGTTGAATGTGATTTCCTCGTGGTAGCCGTCCGTAGTTATTTATTAATATTTTTCATTCAATTAATACACTGTGTGTTGTGAAAATGCAGCATCATTTACAGCGTCTGCCTCATTACGCTACCAAGCTGCTCAAAATACTTCTCATGTTTTAGTTTCTTTGAACATTCTGGAGATGCTGGAGAGGTAATAAAGTGTGCAAGACATGCAACTAAGGGAATATTGTATTTACATGGTCAGCTGCTTAAGCCTGAAGACCAGTTTTCATTATTTAGACACATCCGGCGCAGCAGCGAACCCAAATTACAGTCATAAAATCACCCACCTGTCAGGAAGAATTTGCTAAACTGTACGTCTCGGTACGCCGCTATGTTGTGTTGCCAATAATGCACCTTCAACTCTGTTTGAATTGTTGGCTCCTTGACTGATTGTGAATATTTTGCTGGCGCTCAGTGGGAGAAACTTAATGCGTAACGGTGTTGCAGAGGAGCTCATGCACGCCTGCAAATGAAAGCGCGGACAGGTGATCGACCGCCGCCGACGTACAGGTGTTGATGGATGTTTGAGGAAATGCCATCTCGATTGTGCGTGCGGGAGACTGAGGAGGAGAAGGCGAGATGCAGGGAAACGGATGGACGTGGAGAATGTTTAGGCGGGCTCGGGCGGATGCGCCGTAGCCGCTGGAGTTAATTTTCTGCATAGCTGAGCACTGAAAGCTTGAAAAACAGCTGTGTATGGCAGGGCGATCGCCGCTCGTAAGACAGAGCAGCACCGCAGGATGCTGGAAGGGCTGTTTGAAAGGATGTGGACGTCCTCGGGAGGTTACTGCAGTGCTGCCTGCTCTGAGGTCTTTGAATTCACAGGACAGCGCTGTGCAGTGTGCTCAGGTGCACGTCAGACAGGGTCAGGGAGGGAGTTTGACAGATTTTTTGTTATGCAGCCGTGAAATTTCAATGACAGTGCTGCTCGAATCGCTGGCATACATTTCACATCCTGCTTATAATTAATCCTGATGTTAGTGGGCACTTGGCACTTGAACAAGAGATTTAATTGTACTGGCTTTTAAAATAAGCCGAGTTTATTGGATTGGGGAGCTCATATTTAAATGCAGATTTGCCTTATTCTCTTTTTATTATGTATCAAGAACTGGCAACTTTTCTCAGATAAGTTTTTCGTTTCAACTTAATACACCCTAAAGCACCGAACTGTAAATCCACTCCTGCAGAAATATTGCGCTCCAACCCCTTCCGGATGGCACATAACATTAAATATATAAAACACAAAGTAAATAGCTGGCAGGGCATCGCCACAGCGCTGCAGCATCTTTGTAAACAAGTAAAAAAATACTGTGTCAGGTGTGCTTCAGTCAGCTTGCAGGCTGTTATGGGAATGCAGAATATGTATACGAGTGTTGATGTGGCTCTGTGCTTTGACCCTGTGACTCCTGTACCCATATGAAATGAACAGCAGATGCAGCAGCAGTGGGTTTTCTGGAGTGCAGTGCAGTGACTTGCAGAACAGAGAAGGTTTAAGTACGTTTAGGATATCTGCTTGAGCTCACCTGCAAGCTTTGCTCCAGTAATAGATTTGAGACGTCTAGCTGTGTCGTCAGTGGTGTGAATTTCATATTTGCATCAATCCTGAAATTTTGCTCTTTGCTCTCTATATTTGTTGCGCTTTTCACTACTCTAAAAACAACATAGAGTGAAGATGTTAAACGTACATAATGATCATGTGTTGTTCTGAGCACATTTGTTTTGCTTCGTGAAAATGGGAGCGTATTTGTATGGAAAGAAGCTGCAGGCAGGTTTGCTCTTGCTTTGATGTATAATTTTTATCAAACATTTGACCAGGTTGTAGTTGTACATTGCAAGAATACGGATTTTAACAGTGAAATTGTATTACAAAAACAGGACTAACATTACATGAAGAGCTGGTTTTAGAATATTCACTGGAATCCTCACTTTAAGATTTAAACAGATATGTTCAGGACTAGTTAAAAGACAATCTCAGTACCTGCTTATATCTGATATTTCAACCCCCCTCGCAGGTTACAGGTTCTCTCTGAGCAGCACAGGTGATGATAAAATCAGCCCACCTCCCCTAGGGAAATAAATATAGTCTAAATATAGCTTCAGACATGCTTGTTCTATCTCTTCAAGACATTATTTTGAAGTAGCATCCATCCAGCCGTTGTCTTATCTAAAGCTGGGCCGTGGTGGCGGCAGGCGGTGAATGCAAATGCCTTTATCGTCATTGCACAACAAAACTGACTGGCTATCCTTTTGTAGTGCAAAGAGCATAACTAAACTATAAGAATGGTGCAGGAATGTATTTACAGAGAATGAGGCATTCCACATTTCCCTCTCCTCAGCAACATTTTTCATTTCCTTCTGGGGCATCCAAAGGTGTTTCCAGGCCAGATAAGACATGTAATCCCTGCAGTGAGTTCAGGGTCCTGCTCAGGGTCTTCTCTCAGGTGGGCAAGCTCGGAAAACCTCCAAAGGAAGGCCCTCTGGGAGGCATCCTAATCAGATGACCACTTCACCTCTGCTGGCTCCTTGGGACTTGAAGGAGCAGGGACTCTACTCTGTAGGAGACTGTAGGAGAGGGTTGGAATATAGAAGAGGAATATCCATCTACTGCTGTGAGAAAATGTGGCAGTCAGCTTTTTTCCTGGAAGACATGTTTGACATGTCACATCAGCTGGAAAAATGTGGGAAATAACAAAAACTGCAGTTCCCCTAGTGGCCACTTGAGGCTAGATTCATAACAAGTCAATACTTATGGTAAAATACCCAACTTTGCAGCAGGAAAAAACATGTTTACAGCCTGATACAAAGCTTTATTTTGATCTCTCTGGCTAAATTTGCAGTTTATGAGAACTATAAGGCTAGTGAATTTTGATGCAGCTTTTCCATTGAAATTCTGTTGGGCCTTAAAGTTAGGCATCATCAAGCTCGTGACCACTTTGAATGTCAGGTGGGTGCCGTCATTGGACAATGAGGTTTGCATGGCTCACCTCAGCTCCACTTACTCAGCATTTTTGCTTGAGTCAGTCATTGCCAAGATGCTAATACCTGCAGGCGCCACATTGGGATTCAAAACGGCTGTTCAGGAAGGCTACAGGTGACGTCATGGAGGGTTCATCCATCTTTATATCCAGTCACAGTAGGGCAAGCACAGGTAATAAAATTCTAATTGCTGCTTCAGTATCAGGGTCCTGCTACTGGCTTTCTATCATGGCTTCGTGGGCCACTGGAGTAGCCATTAGCAATGTTATGACCCCTGTGCTTGTCCGGCTGTGACCACTCAAAATATCCTCCATGAATATAGCCCCAGCATTTTTTAATATTTTCCACAACATGAACAAACAAAAAGGTGTAAGCCAGGGAAGTAATAAAGCGCCTCCTGTACCATGCCCATAAACTAGTTTATTCCAGCTGAGCTTAACTCCAGCTGATAAAACTCGGAATAGAAATGAGGCCGGAAATGAGACAGAGATGATAATGAAACATCTCTGATTTAGGAGTCTGTGCTGGTGGCAGGGACCATCGCTCTTTCTCGATTGCTTGATTGGCTGAAAGATAGAGGCCTTGCAGTTTAGATTGAACGATTCAGATAAGTATTTGAAATCACTGAAGGCTTAAACAGCTCCTAATGGGAGGGCAGAGAAGCTAATTACCTCCCAGTGACAAATGAGTTCGAAGAACACAAAGACGGAATCTCAAAAACTCTAATATTGGTTTGTATTGTTTTCCGCAGCGATGTTTGCTGCAGTGATAAATTGGGAGTAATTTTCCATCTAATTATACCAATAACTTGTTGTTGTTGATGCCATCTATCTCATTCCAAATGGTTTATAAATGTCTCTGAGGCAACAGAGTCTCAAAGAATGCTGTCGAAAAATGGCATTTGTTTATCTGGAAATGGCTTCTGACAAAGAAGGTATGTAGGTGAGGCTGAACCAAAATAATCTGCATGAAGAGGAGCTTGTGGTGGATGGATGGCTCAACAAAACATTGGACTTTACTGCAAGAACAGCTGCTCACTGTTCAGCTTTTTGTTCTCAGAGTTAGAGGTGATTATTACAACAATGATGAGTCTCTAAAATCTAGAAAACAAGGACTTCTAAAGGTGTTTTGACCCACATCGTCAGGTTTTTCTCACCTTGGTGGTGATGGTTCTGGAGGCCCAGTCAGGTTTGTCATCTTACCGAAGTAGTTGAAAACTCCTGCGTCGTTATAGGACATTTACAAATAAAGGAAGAGCTTGATGGCTTGTTAGCCTCTAGACTTCTGAGTCTCTAGAACTGGCGATAATCCCCCTAACAGCTAAATCTATCACAGAAGGCATCAGTGCATCAATGGCGGATCTTTGTTTTGTCTTGCCGAACGTTAAGTCGATCGCTCCCCGCTGCTGTAGCTTCCAAGTCAACTAAAACTGGTTCGAGGGTGTATAGACACTGCAACTAATGTCCTACACCAGCAATAAATCATTTGAATCCATACAGTTGTAAGAGGCTCCACGGTGCTCTTTAACAAGTCGTCCTACTCTGTCTAAACAGCAAACAGGTTATCTGTCAATGCCTTCTAGGGCTTAATTGATTTCAAATCGCCTTTTGAAAGAATGTAATTAGCAAATCGCCAAGGCTGCAATTTAGGATACTCGCTGTGCAGTGTGCTTGACCCGTGGTTTAAACTGTCATGTCAGTGCTTTCACTAACACGTTCTCATTGCCTTTGGTGGTATCTCGTGTGATAAACGCTCCGTCTCATGTTTCAGATCTGCTTGACTCAGCTCCAATCCAAAATCACAATTCTCCCCAAACCCTAGAAACTCCATCGCACAGGATGGTGTTTTCAAATCTGCCACAGTCACTGGCTGCCACATTCCCTTTAGAACAAGAAAACAATACGGCAGGCAAGAGTGACTTTAACAAGGTGTGAACTTTGATAGTGTTGCAGACATTTCTCTCAGTTTAGATGCAGCAGCTTGAGGGTTGCGAGTGAACACAGGTGAGCAACCTGTGTAAACCGCTCTGCTTTGCGAGGCATTATTCATGACCAGCTGTCCCACTCAGCTGTATATTTTAATTGGCTGCGACCCTAAGCGTCCTCCACGGACCTGTGTGGCATCCACTCCTGCTCGGTCCTGAGCGGTGCTTATTTATTGGTGCTGACTGCAGTATTCCTGACGGCTTGCCCGGCCTACTACTGGCCCCGTAAACGGCGTCAGTGTGTTCCTAAACTCATCTTGAATAAAAGCTCTAAATGCCTTTTTAACTTGGCAGGCACGTGGGGGAACGGGGCGCTCATAAAGAAGACGAATTTAAGGATTTCTTAGAAGAGGCACTTATTCTCAGCTTTTTGTTTTTGATGACGCAGCTTTAGCTCGTCGCGGCGCTCCGTGTCCCCGAAAGGTTTCCCCCCGTTGAGATTGTTCAGCAGAAAGTAGATCAAGAAGGCTTTGATGGCGTTTTTGATGATCACACTTGTTTATTACCTGCTTTTGTCATGTTCAGCTGTGCCTGCTTCGTAGTTTTGAGCTGAGAGTCCTTCCATAGTTCCGCTTTCTGCAGGAAAACAAGAAGCCAAAAGATAAAGTGTGTTAAATCTTAGTGTTTAGCAGAGGCTCTCGGCTTCGTGTCACTCCGTTGGTATTGATTAGCGCGTGCCACGGCCGATTAGGATTCCAATAGTAAACATCATGTGTGCCGGGAAAAAGACGCCAGCGCTGGGATGATTTAATTTAAGACATTAAATCAATGTCATATTGAAAAACAAATGTGTAATCTTTCAGTGATTGACCGACGTTATTTACACGCCACAGCACGTTCGCTTTGCTGCTCTCCCGGCTCATGTTTGGAGATGATGCAGCGTTAAGTCAGGATAATGCCGGGGCTTACAGTTTACTGCTGCGAGTCTCCGAGTGCCTTGTCATTTTCCCTGTAACAAAAGACACGTAAGACTTGAGGGGGAGTACAGAACAAATCTGCTTCTTCTCTGTCTGGCTCATTTGAATCTCCTCCCATCTCCTCTGTCTCCTCTGTGCTGTATAAACCGAACACGCAGCAAAGCAGGACGGTAAATCAAACAGCGCTGAAGCCTTGCAGCTTCGCGTGTCCTTGTTGTGTGCTGTAGGAAGTCGTATTTGTTTAGTGTGATGGGAATCGAATCTTTTATGTGTTTGCTGTTCGGTCATTGGTCCAGAGTGAATATATCTTTTTCAGAGAGGATAAATCCAGCTGACTTTAGAGACCCACCTGACCTCCACCATGAAGTTGACATTTGTGGTTTTCTGGGAGATTTCAAGTCTCCTTTCGGGTAAATAGTAATAACTTAGTTGACCTTCTGACTTTTATGGTGAGAAAGTCCAAATTTTAGTTTGTCCGGTATCGACTTGGAGTTCATTATTCAGCATTACCACAGTCTGTGATGGTGGTATTATCATCCAAGATGGGACAAGATGCTCTTTAAAGACGACTAAAATGTGGATTTATTTCATTTTGCAGCAACACGCCCACTTTTAACATCATGCACATAATTTTGCTCCACATCCTGGTTATTTCATCGTTCACTGGCTTGCATTATTGCGTTTTAGTAATTATCTGCGTGTTGTTCGGAAACACAGCTGTGCGCTTCAAAGGTGACCCAGGACGAAGGCTGCATACACTATGCATGTGCAGGAGTCGCATGTTGTCTGCTTGAATAAAAGAACAATGTGGAGCAGACCTTTCATGTTGTGTACCTCCAGTGTGTGCTGGTGTGTGTTTGTGTGTGTCATCCTCCCCGGTGATGTCGGACCCCTGAGACCTCCCGAGGGCTCTGCTTACTGTTTGACAGGCATGTTGATGAGAAGCCTGCAGCTGCTTGCTTCCCCTCTGCTCTGTGGGATAAAGGTGACGAAGGTATCAATCTATTTGGCACCTATTTGAGAAGAGATTTTTTTTCACAGCGGATTTGCTTTAAGGCCAGTCGGAGCTGCAGAAACGATCCCTTTCTCTGGTCAGCACTCATTTAAACTGTTTGGCTAATATTTGCAGTAGAGAAAAGAAGCCAAAAAACGACATTAAAAAACTCCCCTGGGCTTGAGGCTGCTGAGGGGGCGGACCGGAGCATCTGCGTGATTGACAGCTGAGTTGGCAGCAGCACAGAGGCTCAGTGTAAACACACTTGCATTGCTAACTGTACCGTAGAAGCCAACAACAGGCTTCTGTTACCGGGTTTTATTGAAGAACAAGGAGCTAAGCAGCCAAACTGTGTGATGCTGATGGTTTCGGATGAGCTGCTGGATGTGCTTCTGCTGACAAGTAACTCAATATAGCTGTTTGAGACAGAAAAGTTTTCCCATTTGGGTGGATTTTTTTTTTTCTTAGAGGAAAGCAGAAATTTGAAACAGTTTCTGTAACTGATAATGGTTGAAATGAAGGAAATACAGTGAATGTTTTTCTGAGTATTTAACCACAATATCTGCTTGGTTGCATTACCAATTTGAAGAACAGAGGATGTAAGCATCGGGTTACTTGATTTGTAAATTAAATAGCTAAAGTGATGACTTTATTTAAAACTGCTGTTTAGCAACTGAACCAACGAAATCCAAAGAATTAAACACAGCAAACAAGCTGCAGTTTTCCTCAGGAAATAACCTGTCTCGTTATTTATTCTCATACCTTTATTATTTAGTGACTTGTTGGTCTGAATAGCAATGTCTGGGCTCCGGATATTCGGGCCCAATTCATGACGAATATCCGAATATTCGACATGCTTGGGGGGGTGCAGGCGGGTTGCGGGTGAATATATATCCGAATACCAGCACAACGACCAAATATTCAGATATTCGGATGTTTGGGTCCAGCCCTAGTAGTTTCAGGGTCCAATTTCCATAAAATTACTAAATCTATTAACCGATTAGACAAAAACAAAGGACATGCATGTTAGACAATGTGTTACACTTTAGGTGTAGCGCCTGGTTGTGCCACCAGGTGGAGCCTCTTGCTGTTTATTGAGATGGAATCTTTCAGTTTGTTTGCTGTGTTTCATACTTTATCGAGCCCAGAAGGTGGTCGCTTAGACTTCAAGCACTGTGGGAGTTTAGCTGGTGCAGAACCACCATGACAGGGAGTTGTGTGGTGGCTGATGACCTCTGTCCAGACCTCTCCTATTTAAATGTGTTGGACTCTGCTAGGATAGTGTTTCTGATTGACTGATGAAGCCAAACCGCTGACAATGAACGCCATCTGTCTTTGTTTACGTGTTGCTCTACCAGTACATGTAATCTGTGCTTCATTTGCTTTAACAATTAATTGGTTATTGATTGATAGCACAACCTGTTGTCGGTTTAGAAAGTTGTTTGTGCACAAACTTGAACATGCAAAGGACTTGTTGAAGTATTGTTCACTGCATACAAACCATGAGCCTCCACCACCAGGACTGTGTCAGATAGTTAATCATGTCGCTCATACTCGCAATGAATCATGGATCTCTTCAGTAAGGACTGAACCGGTCACTTAAAAGAATCTTACAATATGAATTTTTACCGATGTTGTCTGTGATCCTGCCTGGAAGACGACATCCACCCGTTAACAGCACTGAGAGGGAATCAGTGGGGACGTGACACTGAGCCGTTCTGCTATTATTTCTTATTAATTAGCTTCAGTTTGGAGTATTTCTCTGCTGCTATTTTATGATACGAGGATGGCAGAGACGAGGTATGGGAGGTTACATGACCAAAAACATGAACGTCCAGCTGTTGGACGTTACAAGAAAACTTTCTTTTGCAGCTTTTTTGTAACAATCTACAAAGTCCAGGCAGCACAAGACTAAAGATTAAATGGAAATAGTATAAAATATTAATTCCATCAATAACTATCAGTCCAGCCAAGCAGCATGTTCTTATTGAATTCCCAGCACCGTTTACAGAGCCAGAGCTCTGGACTGACACTGAATTATTTTTCAATTGGATTAGAATTGCTGACTTGATTGTGAATTGAATTGATTGCTGCAGCAAACTGATGAAAACATCTGATGTGGCTTCTCGACCAACGTGTTTAATTTGGTTATAAAACAAACTCGGATCTTTTTAAACAGTTGAGCGGCTGTGAAAGCGAAATTTTCACCATTTTCAAACCTAATCTTACATACGTGTTGATTCCTTTCTTTTGAATCTTTCTAGTCTCTCTAGGTTGTTACTTATAATAACACTTTTCTATGACAAACTCTGACTTTTTCCTGCCTGACTTGAATCTGTCTTGCTGCCATGTGTGAGCCAGACAGCCCATCACCACCCTGGGTCATCTCCTTCCTCTCCTCGCTGTGCTTGGCAGCCCGGATGCGGTGACGAGCCCACGTCTTGGACTCGTATCATTTCGGTTAATAGCGCGGATGCTTGTCAGCTGCCAGCGCTGGATTTACATTTTTGCAATAATGCAGTTTAATTCCAGACACAAGATGATTCGGATTTGCCTGGAGGACGGCGTACATGCATGTGTAGTGATGCATAATGTGCAGCTCCTTCTCTCTTCAGGCATGAAAAAGTTCCCATCCAGGTACCACAGCAGAAACTTTACAGCCTCCACAGCCTTTTGATCTTCCCACACGCAAACAAACTCGCCTGAAAACAAAGATAAGCACACACACACACACACACACACACACACACACACGCAAAGGAAAAAAAAACGGACGTAAGTCATACACACTTGCAGACACTCACAGTTTAGTGGGGCGTAATGAGACCGGCTTATATACTATTCAGACATGCTCCGGCTCCTGCCTAGGTGCTGCAGTCGCTGCTCTCCATAATTCATGTCTCTCGCCTGCAGTGGTGTCTTTTAAGGAAATGAGGGCAGATGAATAAAGCCTTCAGATTGACAAGCTGTTGGTACGTTTGTGGGCAGCGAGGTGGCCCGCTGCTTAAAAAGGCCTCCCGCTGACGGAGACGTCGCCGCCGCCGCCGTGACCCTTGATGTGTGAGCGGTGATTGAAAGCGTCCTTCAGCGGCCAAACGTCATCGTCACGGCGACAGCCGTGTTGCTGTTTCCTTTAACGCGTCATCCTGCACAAACACAGGCAGAGCGTCGCGGCCTGCCTCGGCAATCTTTCAGGTTAGTTTATAAAAAAAAACAAAAAAATAATAGCGGAGTTCCAAAAATGTTTTGTCGAAAAATCCAGCGGCGCATTAAAATACAGATAATTACAGGCATGCTGACCGGTTGCCGTGACAACCATCGTTTTTTTTTTTGACAAATACCTCCATCGTGTCTGAGAATATTTGAGCCGAGTGAGGAGGAACTGTTGAACATTTTTGAGCGACTGAGCTTCACGATTTTGATTCACAATTATGCCACAGCGCCACCTGTAGGCGAAGTACCGTCAGATTTAGAGGCATTCGTCGTCAGGGTTTGGCTTTAATTGCACAAATATTGGAGTCTTTAAGATAGATAGCAAAGCAACAAAGCATGTTTAGGTACCAACTGTGGTGATAAATGAGAGACAGTTCAAAAAATGTCTCGTGAAAACCCGTAAACGTGGTGGATCTGGTTCCACTGAATTCACAGACAAGAAAGAAACACAAGAGTGACTGGAAAAGGGAGAAGAGGGAACACGCAGAGCTAATTTGTTATTTCCATGAATGTCAGATATATCAGTTCAGATCAGACCCCCTCCAGTAAAAATCAATTCGTCCACCTTGTTAGCATGTCCATGTGGTGGGTTTCTTCCTGCGAGAAGACATATATTGAGGGAAATAGGCACCCAGCACCGTTCCAGGCAGCAGTGTTTCCATCTTGGACCTGCATTTTCTCTGAAACACAGATTCAGGAATCAGTTCTGTCAGCCTGCAGGATGGAACGTTTCTGAATCGTTCTTCTTCAGAATCGGTTTCCTGTTCAAACACACGTTGCTGAATCACTCCAGTATAACAACGTGCTAGATCTGATGTGCCATTTTACATCAAGAAGGGATTGTTTTCATGGAATAAATCGCTAAATACGCCAATTTAATACACATAAATGAGTGTTTATGGGTTAAATCGAAGGCCAGAGAGGGACTTTAAAACTCTGATAATGTGCATCTTTAGCCTGAAACCTAAAGACGACAGAACGAGGCGCCACTGTGCTTCATTAAGGAATGCATTATGCCTGATTTACATTTTCACTCTAAGTCAAGCGCTCTCACTTCTTTTCTCTAAATTTACAGTTGTGACTGCTGTAACTCAATTTGTCTTGGCATATCCTTCAGTAAGGCTCTTAGCCAAAGCAGCGATAATTACTCAGAACCAGCCCATTTGATATCTCAGACACATTTCCGATGGCTTCGGGCGGCTCTCTCATCTAAACACGGAGCTCCGTCAATGCGCCTCTGAGCGCTTTAATAGATTCATGCGAGCGGCGGAAGCCATCAGCGGCCGCCGTCACCTGCAGCCACGAAATCTGTTTCTGTGGAGTTCAGAACAAGAGAAAGTCCGTTAACGTTGCGGCGGGTTTGATGCGAAGCGTGACGGCCGCCCGGATATCAAACCAGAAACACACAGGCCCAAAAAGTTCCACTCAGTGTGGTTAATTATGTTGATTTGTCTCTGGTGGGAAACAAAACCACATCTGCTGCTTCTCAAAGTGTACAGCAGATTAATTCTGGTAATAATGCACTGAACAACAACATGTGAGTGTAAAAGTTAGAGTTTCTTCTTTGCTGATTCAGTCAATCTGCCTTGTGTGTGAAACAATCCAATTCTACTGTAAAATTAAAAAAAAAAAAAAAAAAATGTGCATAAATAAAATAAATATAATGATTGTCACTGAAAAATGCATCAAAATGCTACAAAAAAAGAGAAAAAAATGTGTTTTAACAGGTGGTAACTGGAATTTTTTAAACGGTTTCCTGTTTCGCTAAATGACACATAATTACAAATAAAATCACAGAAAAAAAGTGTTTTACTTAAAAGGTAATTTACATGTGCAGCACAAAAAACAAACCAAAAATGTAAATAATATTGACATGAAAGATCTGCATATTTAAAGACGGTAATCTTTTTGTATTTTATTTTTTCTACAATATTTGACCGTAAAATTACATTTTCACATAAAAAAAAGTATAGTAATTTTACAGATATTTACCATTATTTAAAAAAAATAAAAAAAATAAAAAAGTTTATTTAGGATTGAAAAAAATGGTTAAAAAAGAAGCTATTTTACAATGTGCCCTATTTGGTTCAATTACAGATAATATTTAATAAAATCACAGAACAAAAGTATTAATTTACATGTTAAACATAAAACAATATGCCAATTGTAAATAACATCCGCATCAAAAATGTATAGTAAAATAAATAAATAGTAATTAATTTATTTTACAACATTTGACCCAAAATTTAAATCAGCAAAAATACAGTTATTTGACAGATACTTACCACTATTCGAGGGAAAAAATTAAAAAAAAAAAATTAAAATGAAATAAAAAAAATAATATATATAAGGACTGAAAAACATAAAATGAAATAAATCTTGTTATTTTGCATTTTTTTCTGTTTTGGTAAATTACAGATAATATCTAGTAACATACCCCTAAAAAAGCATTAATTTACATGTTGACTGTAAAAATAGAAAAAAAAACAAAACTGTAAATAGTTCTTTTTTGTCAAACACTAAGTTGTTCTTTTACAATGTGTGGCTGTAAAAATATTCAGTTTTGCTGCATTTAAATCTACTATAAATATAATTATTCTACACATAACTGCGGTTATTTTCTGGTTTCCCCAGATTGTCAGCGTTACGGTGTTCCATTGTACTTTTATGTCTTTCTTCTTGCACCCTCGCTGCCAGATTTATTTTTCCTTACAGGATGTTTGTCTACAGTTTGTCTTTTCAACTTGAATGATGAATGCAGCTGTTCTCACTCGTACGTTTTGGGGACGGAGAGAAAATTCTTCATTTTCAGAAACAGTAAAGAGCCGTGGGACTGTGACTGCAGAGATTGAGCAGTGAATTGGCATTCGCTGCTCTCATTATCCGTCCTCTCTCTTTGTCTTGCTCTCTCTCAGCCTGAGTAAATATCATTGAAAGATGTCGGGCATCTGTGTCCTGGAGGAGGCGTCGTAAATAACAGCCGCTGAGAGATGTGGCGCTCAATACAGGAGATATGAGCGGCAGCAGAGCAGCTATAGGAGGCGGCTCTGATTAATGCTGAGGGAAGGAGTGGGGGTCGGACTGATCCATGGCTCCTCTCGCCGTCTTCACACTTTCTCTTCTTGAACAAATTCAAGCACTTCGTTGTCCATGTTGATGGAATTAGTCATTTACAGTGGAGAGTGCACAAGTTTCACTGTATCAGAAAAGAAGATAAAAAGAAGCTAATTTAACCAGAAGAGACAAACGTTTTGTGCTCGTTTATTTATTATTTATTGAGGAAAATGATCCAGTGAGTGGCTAAAGTATGTGAACCTGCATGATGAGCAGGTCATTATAAGGTCTTTTCAATCAGTGGGATGAAGTGTCCTGTTTTATTTAAAGAACAGCCATCTGTTAACGTCTGATTGTCACAGCACGGTTGTATAAGCTTGTGGGAGAAAATGTCTGAGAATTAAAAAAAAAAAAAGAGCTGCAAAAGGTTAAAGACCATCTCTAAAGAGTTTGGACTCAAGTGTTGATGCTAGAACCATCAGGAGAACATTGAACATGTCGTGCATGGCAGGCTGCAGAAACAAGAACACCGCTGTCTAGAAAGAACAGTGCTGCTCGTCTGCAGTTTGCTTCAGATCAAGTGGACTGTTGGGGAATGTTTTATGGA
>NW_007579100.1:14675-53174 GCF_000690725.1 Stegastes partitus | reverse complement strand
CAGCAGTTCATTTGATCACACATGCGACTGTGTTTTGAGATAAAATTTCACACGGTGGCATGATGATGGTGAAGTGGGACATTTTCTTCTCTTCTGCCTGCCTGATGTGTGAAACGGTCCAATTTCACCGTGAAAACAGAGAAATATATTTAACAATAAAGATAAAATGAAATAATCTTGTAGTGGAGCTTTATTCAGTGTCAAATATCTTGTTTTGTTTGTTTGTTTAAATCAAAAATCAAATCAAATCAAGTTTATTGTTGTTTTGCTGTACGTACCAGATGAGAGAACATTTCTTCTGGATCCAGTAACTTAAAGCTATCTAAATAAAGAAGTTTTTGCATATCTGAATAAGCAGATCAGCATTCTGACAGCTTGTGGAATGAAGCTGTTGATCAGTCTGGAGGTTCTTCCTTTAACGCTCCGGGAACGTTTGCCTGATGGCAGCAGTTCAAACAGTTTATGGAGACGGTGTGAGGAGTCCCTGACAACGTTCAGTGTCCTGCTCCTGCAGCAGCTCTGGAAAAGTTCAGAGCTAGCTGTCTGTCCGTCCACCCGAAATAATGTCGTCCCATCCAGCTGTATGTCCGTCTAGGATATCATGGAGCCATGTTTCTGTTAAAGCAAACACTCAGCAGTCCCTCCACTCTCTGTGGGTTTCTCCCAGCAAACGTAGCTCATCTATGGAGTTATATTTGTGACACAATCCTGTATAACTCCAGACTCGTCCAGCTTGTTGTGAGGGAGCGGACATTGGAGAGTAGGAGGACGATCCCGCTGGTCTGGAGGGGTTAGCCTTTAGCCTACCATGGATCCAGCTCTCTTCCTCATCTTTTGTTTACATTCATACCGTTTGCGCTTCCTTCTCTCTCGGGTAACTGCCGGCGTCGTCTCCAATAGGACTCCGTGTTGGTGTAGCATGTCCACATCACAACCGAGCGCCGCAATTTTAGCGACGTTCACTGTCCTGATGTTCAGCAAAGTCTCGGCTGTAAGTTTTGCAGAATGAACGTCTGGGATAGACAAGACACTCAAAACTTTCACTCTCGTTGTCTCCTGAAGGGGCCGCTGCGTCTACGCATGCGGCCATCTCTATGGAAACGAAGGCGCTAATGTTGAACAATCATCTCTAAGCTCTAAGGTCCAGTGGCGACGTGCTTTCCACCACTGCATCCGACACTTTGCATTGCAATTGGTGACTTATGGCTTGGATGTAGCTGCTCTGCCATGCAAACCCATTCCATGAAGCTCTCTACACGCTGTTGTTGAGCTAATCTGAAGGCCACGTGAAGTTTGGAGGTCTGTAGCGATGGACTCTCTCCGCTGACCCCGCTCCATCAGTTTACATGACTGAGGAACAGTGTGCATGTCTAGGTGCTTGGTTTTATACACCTGTGGCCATGGAAGTGATTGGAACACCTGGTTTCGATCATTTGGATGAGTGAGTGAATACTTTTGGCAATATAGTGTATTTCTGTACACCAGATACTAAAATCAAAGGTTTGCTGGATCATTTTCTTCAATAAATAAATGACCAAGTGTGATTTTTTTTAAAATCTCGTTTGTTAAACTGGGTTCTCTTGATCTACTTGCAGTAAATCCGATTATATTTTAGGCCGTATTTATGCAGAAATATGGAAGTTTCACACCGTGTTTCACAAAGTTCCCGTCACCGCTGTGCGTATTCTCACTATTACGCTTTAATGTAGCAGCTAGCTGTTGTTTCACCGCCTGGAGGTCCACAAATCGAATCATGTGCTCCCCTGAGTTTAAAGTTTGCATGTTCCTCCTGTTTTATTGTCAATTTTCATCTTCACTGTATAGATACTGTATGAATTAGATTAGATATAAAAGCCAATTACATCCAGAAACCTGAGGACTCACTCCTCACCAAGCCTGGAAGAAAGTTAGAGAAAGTTAGAAAAATAAAATGCAAAAAAAAGTCTCTGCAGAGGCAATTTAGAGCGAGCGCTCCCTCCTCCGATGTCCTGATACGCAGCGTGACGCTGGCAAAGAGTTTTGTGTGACACGAAACTGTTGACAGGTCTCTTCTGAAGTCTTTAACGGCAGATTTGCCGAGTCGCCTCCTTTCTTGCACCGTCAGTGATAACAGCCATTCTTTTTTATCTGCTCTGTCATTTGTATAAAGCCGGCATCAATCTTTCCCTCCGTTCACCTTAGAATGATAAATAGCGATACTATAGCGGCATTGTAAGCATTATGATTCATATCTTACGGCGCCGCATCCCAAATTGTGATGGAAGGCCGAGCTGAACGGCGGAAAATGTTGAATGAAGGAGATTTTAATAAAAAAAACACTCTGACGTTGACGAAGTGTTTATTCTGATCTGTTAATCGCTGCTTTCTGACTCTTTTCCCTGCACATCAGTGTCGGACTTGTTGTCCTGCTGAGACGTGAGCGTCAACGTGTGCAGGTGGTCGAGGCCATTATTCAAATTAAAGAGAGGAGGCCGGCCTACGAGGTGGATTGAGGGAACGGGAGGATTAGCGGAGATGGCTCGGGCCGTGCATCGTGGATGTTTTCCTCTGGCTAATCCCCGTGATTGATGACTTGGCTCCATTAAGTCTCCGTGTTTGCGGCCTTGTCAATTACTCATTAATCCTTCTAAGTGTTTACTTCATTTGGGGCCTAAACTGCTGCTCTATGTTCCAATAAATGTGCATGTGCAGGCTCATGCATGTGGCTGAACGGGACGCTCAGGAACAAATGGGTCGTTATACAGACGGCACGAGTGACTTGTGTATAATTGAGCTTTTACTAATGCTTTGAGGGAAGTTTTTGGTATTTTATTTTTATCTGGTTGTACAAAGTATTTTTTTGACAGTTTTGTTGTTAAATTTTGTGCAGACAGATTGCAGCAAGAAGCACAAACCGACAACAGTTTTCAAAATAAGCAAACTGTTTAGTAAACCTTGTCTTTAAATTTGTGAACCCATCAGCTAGTCTTTAGAGATCATATTTGTCATATCAAACTGCTTAACCTGTGTGCTAAAGGAGTAATAACACACATTGGGAAGATGGTTCATGTCTTCGAGGTTTTATTTTGCAAAAATAAAGCAGCAAATAACATACAGTTTAGTTCTCACAGATTGTCTCGAAACAGTTTGATAAAATGTGACTAAACGTTCAACAATATCTAAGTAGGGAAATGTTACAGATATCACAATACTAGAAATTTTGAATTTGCACCTTTTTGTTCAGTAAAAAACCAAAAGCTGAAGTAGCAGTAACAAAAACTGCAGTTCCACAAATGGCCACTTGAGGCTTCTTCAAAGTGATTTAATCTCTATATGTCTGTGAAGACTCTCAGTCGTCCAGGTCGTGGTTACTCTTGTAGATTAATCTTAGCAACTGGACTTGCTTGAGTTCCTTGAAGACGTTCCACCTCTCATCCAAGAGGCTTCATCAGTTCTGACTGACTAGTTGGGAGTTCCAGATACTTATATCCTTAAGGAGCCATTAACACTTGAGTTTTGGTTTCAAATGGGGGTTTGGTGCTCCTCCCCCTCGTCATATGGGTCCTTAGTGCTCCCCCTGCCACATGGGGTTCATTAGGGTTTTTTGTGGCGAGCTGTGGATGTGGTTTCATCTTGCTGGGGAGAGATCTTAGGACTGAACTGTAAACCGGTGAGAGATGATGCCTCAGACCTCCACCTCTGTTGAGGGATGGTCTTTCCAGTTAGACATAGATGGCTTCTTTCACCCGTCTCTCAAACCATCTGTCCTCCCTGCAGGCCAAAATCTGTATGTTGTTGTCTTCAAATGAGTGTCCTTTGTCCTTGAGATGCAGGTGGACTGCTGAGTCCTGTCCTGAGGAGCTGCTCTTCTGTGCTTCTTGTGGAGCAGTTGTTTTGTCTCCACCATGTACAGGTCATGACATTCCTCGCTGCACTGGACTACGTACACCACGTTGCTTTGCTTATGTCTCGGTGTCTTGTTCTTAGGGTGAACCAGTTTCTGTCTGAAGGTGTTGGTGGGCTGGAAATGAACTGGAATGTTGTGTTTGCTAAAAATCCTCCTGAGCTTTTCAGAAGCTCCTGCAACATAGCGGATGACCATGTTGTTTCCTTTCTTGGTCTTTACTTCTCTATCTCGTCTGGGTTTTGTAGAGGATTTGATGAAAGACCAGCTTGGCTAGCCACAGGTTTTGAGTGCTGTCTTGGTATGCTTTTGTTCCTCCTCCTTTCCTGCTGTCCTGGTACGTTCTGGGCCCGGTGTTGTAAGGTTCTTATTAGTCCCAGCTTGTGTTCCAGTGGGTTGTGGGAGTCCCAACTAGTCAGTCTGAACTGATGAAGCCTCTTGGATGAAACATCTTCAAGGAACTCAAGCAAGTCCAGTTGCTACGATTAATCTACGAGTTTAATCCCTGTAGAGCCCCATGTTAAAATATCCAACTTTACAGCAGAAATAAACGTGTTTATAGTGACGTACAAATACAACTTTTGGTCTCTATGGCTACTTTCCTCATCCATGACCAGCGTACAGTGCGCTAATTTTTATACAACTTACCTGTTTAGATTGGATTAAGAATTAAAGTTATGCATAGTAGAACACAAAACTCTTCAGATTGAAATTGGAGAAACCTGTATTTGGTTTAGGATCACATACAGAAGTGGATCAAATCAGAATGGAAAAGATTCCAAATGATTTGTGTTGTTCATAGCAAGTCGCAAAGAAATCAGATTTTTCCACTTTATCCTCAAGTTTAATCTGGTGCCATGAAGCATCAAGTATCGTCACATTTTCTGAATTTTAGCATCAACTTGGTAGCATATTAAAACATTTGTAGTTTTTCCTACTTGACAAATATAACATAATGTGACAAAGACCAGATGTACGTTTAATTTGAGGGTATTTGCTTCAACATCAGATGAACAGTGAAGGAATTCTACTCCTTTTTATACACAGTCCCCCGATGATTGAAACTAAATTAAGCAAAGCCCTCGTGTTCATTATTTGTCATTCAGCCCTTCCCTGCTCTTCCTCTACCTCCATGTTTACCTGATGCCTGCTTTGTTGGCTCTTCTCCCAGTAGCTGTAGTTGTGTTTCTTTGATTTCATTGCTGACCTGCTGCATTGTCAAAAAAAACGCCGCTGGCACAGATTCCAGTCCTGAGCTGGGAATCGAATATTGCTGTTCTAACATATACCGACTCCACTGCGCTGCTGTCAAACTGGCACATCGCTGGTTTACCTGTCAGAGCGGCGCATGCAAACTCAACCCATGCAGAAACGAGCGCACGTGATTCCCGGCGTTTATTCTTTGCATCTTGTTCGGCGGCGAGGAAACGCTTCATCGACGGGCTCGCCGCCTTTTTCCCCCCCAAGAGCACAAACACACGCGGCTGATAGATGGATCGGACTTTGAAAATTGTGCCAACGCTGCACGGCATCGATGGTTATGATCCATTCGAGCTGCTGACAGATCCGCTTTCCTCCCGGCCGCACTCCCGATTTCCAACAAGCCATCAAACAAACGCATTCCAGTTCTGCTCCAGCTCACTTGTTCTCCGGAGCTCCGCAGGCCTGCAGCCACCGCAGGCGGGTTGTAATTGAACAAACACACGATGAACCCACGATGCAGCAGCGCCAGCAAAGAGCAATCAGTCATTTTAATCTCCTCACCCTTTCCAAGCTAATGTGAGGAGAGAGCTACACTGCTTATTTGGTTGTTGTCCTTCTGCTTTGTGCTCCGTAGCGGGAAGATTGTGTCAATGGGTCTTTTGTATTTACAGACATAAAGCGCCAAAGTGGCATCGTGGAGCCTGAAAGCACACATTCAGGTTGCACCAGAGAAGCAGCAACCTCAGCATCTGAGTGAAATAACCAAAGACGGACGTAAATCAAGTGCAAAATCCCACAGCTGTGAGCCTAAACATCTTCCTAATGGAGCAGCAATTTCTATCCTTCAGCCATTACAGGAATTTGAGGCAACGTTCGCTATCGTAGACCTCAACCGATTTTTCTGTGATGAGAGGGAAGATGTTATTTTACACTTCACTACAGCCTCCTTAGATTTTTGTAACAACTCGACGTCATTACATCGTTTTTACTCACATTTAAATGCCGGCTCGTCTCAGTATCGTCCTCACTTTGAGACTGTTTCTGGAACCAGTTTCGCCAAAAGGTTCATTGTGATTCTGTTTATTGCTTCCTAACCAACTTTCACTCATGCTGGCTTTGAAACAGTGCACTGCTAACACCTACTGTGCATCTGCTGATGTCTGTCTACATCCTTTTTCATGCTAACTGAACCCTCTCCTGATGCATTTATCCTAATAAACTGTGGTTCTGGTGTCAGTTTACCCGCCCAGCTGTTTTGAGTGTCTCGTAACAGTCGCCCTAATTTAGCAAACGCTGCTACAAAACGCCTCACGATGACGCGATTGGACTCTCGTTACAGGAACGAAGCCCAAGTACATGTGAAACTGTACACCAGAAAGGAGACCACTGTCACCATGGTTACAGATACAGGATCTTCTGGTAGCATTTATCCATAGTGAGCAGCATTTGATTATCAGCGATGTCAGAAATCCTAATATCTGATATCGTATCGGCCAGAAATGTTAATATCCTGCATCAGTACTTTATACTGTGAAACTGTGTTGAAAATGTTGGCTAGTGTAAAAGTATGTAAGTATAATCATGACAGTGTTCTCTGGTGTTAAAAGTAAAAGTATTCAATACAGAAAAAGCTCTCTAGAGACTTTTATAAATCTAATCTAACCCATTCTTTATTATGATTAGATTATTATTACTCATGCATTACTGTGGGCTGCAAGATGGCACAGTTGGTAGCACCGTTGCCTCGCAGCAAGAAGGTCACTGGTTCGTGTCCCATAGGGGGCACCAGGATCTTTCTGCATGTTCTCCCTGTACAGCGTGGGTTCTCTCTGGGTTCTCCGGCTTCCTCCCACAAGGTCCAAAAACATGTTGAGGTTAATTGGTGATTCTAAATTGTCCGTAGGTGTGAATGTGAGTGTGCTTGGTTGTCTGTCTCTAAGTGTCTAAGCTCTGTGATAGACTGGTTACCTGTCCAGGTGAACCTGCCTTCACCCTGAGTCAGCTGGGATAGACTCCAGCCCCCCACGACCCTAGTGAGGATTAAGCAGAGTATAGATAATTGATGGATGAATGGATGCATTACTGTGAAAGCAGAAATTTTACTGTCGCTAACTTTAACCACGTGAAACTCTAAGAATCTCATTAAGAAGCACAACTGACGAGCACAATTGGATTCATTAAAATGCAGCAATTTAAAAAACAAAGTGTTACAACTACAGTAGAGCATGATGGCGGTTCACTTCCAAAACAATGCTGTTCTTACACAAGTCCTTTAAAGTTTTATAGCGGAAAACTGGGAAGCAGCCGACTGTGACTTTCCATCAGAAAACAACTGTCTCGCCTCCGTTCCTCGAAGGAATCCAAACAAGCCTGATTAGTTGTCTCCAAGTTGGCTCCTCTCGTGCATCAGAGGACACTTACGGCACATCAACCGATTCCGTCTCTGGCTGAGCTGCAGGACGTCTCCTCAGCGTTTGAGCGGCGCTGGGTGACACCGGCGCGTCTTCAAGGCTGAATTCACAATGAATTGCCTCCCGCGGCGTCGTCGGCGTTTGAGTGTGAACGGGGGGAATTAGAGAAGACGAATCTTACGGCACTCGCGCAGTGTTCAGCCATGACGGTTTGGCTGCGGGGGGTAATGGCGCGTGTGTGTTTATCCGACTATTTGTGTTGGAGTTTTGTCGTCTTGTGGCGTTGATGGGGGAATAAATTAGTACAGAAATAGGTCGCGGTTCCAGTTTCACAGCATGTCTTCCCAGTTAATTGACAATTTTAGTGCATTTGTTAAGTTTAAAGTTGGAGTAAAAGTAAACATGTGTTCGTATTTGTGGAAGTCCTCGTGCCATGTGCTTGAAATTAGTGCACAAAGGGTTTTTTTCCCACTTTTCTTGTCATGCAGTTTGAGAAAGATGTTCATATTCTTGTTGTACTTGAATCAATGTACTTTAAAAATACACTTGAGGTAACAAGTTGTGTTTGTACTCGTAGATGGATTCATGACAGTAGATGTTTTTTTTAAGTGTGTGCTTCACAGCTCTTGCACTTGACAGTTTTTTTTCTTCTGACAACGGTAAATAAACAAGGTGAAAGGTAATTTACCCGTCTGCTGTTTCGGTTGATTGTTCTGCGTGTATCGCTTTCATACATTCGTTTGTGCGTCAGCGCGCCGAGACGCCGCTCTTTGATGCATCTGAGTCGTGTGCGCTCATGACAACTTATCAAGCGTGTGAAATTAGCAGCGGCAATTAACGGTGAGTGCTTTCGGCTCCGTAGCCAAATCATCTGCCAGCGCCACAGAAGAAATGCTTTTAACAGGAGCAGCAGAAGACGGGTAGAGCGTTTTCTTTTGCTCTCATAAATCCACCTGTCCAAAGCCAAACCTCGTCTGAACCCTCATGAAAGCAGAGGCTCTGTGTTCTTGAAAGAGGACATCAGTATGAGCAGTGGGAGTTTAATTCCATTTGGAGCTCAAAGTTGCCATCTGAGCAGTTTTGTCGCTCGGTTCGGCGACTTTTAAGACACGTTTAGCGAGTTTGTTTAACTTCAATCTTTCATTTTACAGAAGAAAAGCTTGTCTGTGCTGTTGCCTAATTTTCGGTCGTATTTACAAGACAGTTACTCATGTCTTCAGATATTAATGACTTACTTGTACAGAAGGCTGAACACACCTCATTTACTTGACTTTAGTTCATTTTAAACATGAAGTATTTTGTAAACGGGAAGTATTTTGTGTGCTTTTATCTGCAGAGATCAGTCAGTGCTGATGCTGGCAGGAGGCCGGGCTGCCATTGTGAAATATGATGTCTGTTATGAAAAACCTTCTGTAATTGTGCACTCTTATTTATTATTTAATGCCATTCAAATGGTTGTGACTTTGTCATATTGTGCTTCCCTCTGATATGAAAAATCAGCTTAGTAAGTGTAACGTATGTATAACTTAGCAACTGCAAGATACAGTCTGTGGACAAAGCTCTGCACTTTGATTAGCGTGCAGGAAACATGCCATTTACAAACATGCTTAATGATGAATAAAGCAGACAGTCGGACTTATGTAAAGCTCTGTTGTCTGGTTGGTGCATGATGTTGTTCCCCACTGCTCGTCAAGCGACTGAATCATGTTCATTCATTCATTTTATAATGTTGATTTATATCATGTCTTGTGAGTTTAAAGTGAACTTTGTGGTGCAGATTTGAATGGTCAAACTAATTAGTTGTGTTTTCTTGTGTAGTGGCAACAATTGACATAAAGCCCTGCCGGCAAAGGGAATATCTTTGATAACCGTTCTGTTGACAAAATATTTCCCTACAACTTTTTCTTTTTGAGTCTTTTAAGTAAACTTAAGGAAACTTGAAAAGTGTATCCAAGAACCAGGAATCAGACGGACTTCACTTGTTGGTTGGTTCATGGAAAATTCAAGTTTTATTTTTGAAACGAGTAGTAAAAAAAACAGGATGTATTGTTCTGCTGTACTTCACATCGCACTTCCTGCCATGTGACAGTGTTGACGCTGAAATCGCCCATAAAGTTGGAATGAAATATATTTTTTAACCTCTTCTCTTCTCATGAAACGATTGTGACGATGTGATTTATTCTTGATAGATAAAGTGTATATCTTCTCAAAACTTTATTGATATCTCAATATACATGCAATACAAGTCACAGTAAAAAAAATTAAACCAGAATTAACTCTTGCAAACTGTGGATTCAGACTTAAACTAAATTGGGGGTATTGAACAATAGGATTAAGGGTTTTGTTTCAATTATTCAGCCTTGGTCCCTTTAACAGAAAACACTTATTTGAGTGGATTTCATGCATAACAATGTCCATTGTTACTCTTTTAAATGCCCCTCAGTCACTATTATTGAGTCTGGCCACCCCTGACATGGATCAGTGCGTTAAGACATGGTGGCATTCTGTCCACAAGCTTGTTGATGGTGTCAATGGACCGGGTGTTCCACTCTTTAGTCAGATCCTGTAGTCAGAGTTGGTTTCACCTGGTAACCGGGACTCAGTATGTAATCACTGCACCTGGTTAGAAGTGATTGCTGATGTGTATAAATAGAAATAAAAAGAGAAATGTGTCTGAAAACAAAAATTATTCCAACTTTATGGGCAACAGTGTATAAATATATATGTAGCTCTCATTGTGACATTATATACTCCTGTAAAAAACTTCAGAAAGCTTGTCCAATGTCCAGTAGCCCCAAGTTTACTGAATTATTTATTATTAACATTGTGCAGTTATGTTTGTATTATTTATATGGGTGTGTGTGTGTGTGTGTGTGTGTGTGTGTGTGTGTGTGTGTGTGGTTAAACTGGTGGCGCACCACATATGGGGCTAGATAAAGGTAGCAATGGTAAAAAAACAAAAAAAAGATAAATTACTAATTTTAAATGACTTCCACAGACTGAGCAGTTGTCACACATGCATATTGACGAATGACTTGACCGATTATTTTTGGAGCTGTAGCTACTCCAGTTGAAAAGAGTCTGCAGCACCATTGGGGTCATTTAATAAAGACTCTTTCTATCACCAGGCTTCATAGTTTAATCCCTCGGGGCTCATACGTAATTTCTTCCTCTGTAATTTTCCAGACACCAGATACCTTTAAACCTGCTGCAGAATGTGACTTTTTGCATTTCTGAGCGATGGTGGTCTCTGGTGCTGTCAGCTCCTGGTTATGAAATGGATCGCCCTGGACCCTCGTGAGAGTGTGTTGTTTCCCCCGTGGCATCATCTGAGAGCAGTTTACCTGCCGGTGCCATTCCCGATTACGCTCCGCTGTATATTCCATTATATCCCAGCGCTGTTTGTCCTGCTCGAGCGGCGGCGGCGGCGAGCTTCGTCAGCCCCCGTGTCACAATCAGCACTTTCCTTCGGGGATGAGGCATTAGGACCACTGTACCACAGCTGCTTCGTTGATTACCACTGTTTCCTATTCACAGGACGCAGCAGCCTGCTAAACCCGCTGCCCTCCCTCGGCCGCCTCCCATTACCCTCCATCTTTGCCTCTCTCCTCGTGTTGCCTTAACTCCCCCGTGCTCTCCGGCTTCTCATTGCATCTAAACACTGCTCATTTCGCCTTCTTCCTCCATTTCCTCGAAATGCAGTTAAGTTCCCCAGACCAGCACACGCCGTGATGGAGCCCGTTAGGAACTATAAATCAAAGCGTTGCTCGGCCAAGTGTCTGAAGGAGAAGCCAGCGCGCTCGGTGCAAACAATCGGCGCATAAAAAGCCACCCCAGTAATTTGAGTTAAATACCTGCCTCAGACGGCGGATGCTGCAGTGCATTTAGAGCCTCTTGAATTAGTTTTTAAAGGTTCTTTTGCTTTGATATCTATTCTCCTCTAAAACAACCAATCTCCACTTAATTATAGCTGTGTCCCAGTTCCATAATAATAGTGTACAGTCCGTCCTACATCGCTCATATTGCGTCATTCTTGCAGATATAATACGAAAAAACATCGACTGCTTTGTATTGATAGATGCTGATGGACGTTAGATGAACTGTGAATCTTTTCCACATTTTTTTTTTACCAATTTCCCTCCACGTTCCTGTTTTGCGGCAACCTGCTGCCATCCTGTTGGGAAGATGTGACACAAATCACATGCTGCTGATTTGCATTGTTCAAATCATGATCATCAAACCTCAACATTTGGACACAGCCGTCAAATCAAGGAGGTGGACGATTTTCCATTTCGTGCTGTTTTGTTGGCTTCTTTTTTATCTGGAAGTATTTTCGTGTCCTTTTGCTTCCTGCTTTATCTCCCCTCCCAGTGTGAGTAAAGGCCACTAGCAGCGCAATTGCTCTTCTGCCGCTGAACTTATCTGTTACATACTTTTATCTAAACTTTTGCATTGACGCTGCCCACAAAGAGACGCTGCAGCGGCGGGCGAGGGCGAGGGAGGCTGATGAAAGGCGTTTTTTTGGTACAATCAGGGATCTTTGGCGCTGACAGAGCTCCGTCGCCTCGGAATTGAAGTTATTATCTCTCGGCACAAATCAAGATTGTGAAATTGATTCGGCGAGATCGTTGTGCTCAATGAGATGGGCCTCCTCTGCAATCCGCGGCACTCTGACAAGTAATAATTTGAGTTGGTGCTTCGAGCGGACTCTATGATAATAGGCAGTTCAGCAGAAGCATTTAGGAGTTTCTTGCAAGAACTGTGGGGAGAAGAAAGAGTGGTGGGAGAGGTAGCTTTATTTCTGGCTTTGTAAAGGAGAGATTAGTGGGATACTGTGTTTGTATATGCCTGCATAACACTTTCCTTATTGGTACGTATCTAATCTCTAAATTAGATGAAATTTCTGCACCACCTCAGAGACTCCACCTCTTCATTAAGGCAGCAGATGTGGCTCACGGACCTGGAAACTGTCTTTTTATGGAAATCAGCAGCGTTGAATGAAGGCAGAGAGTCCTGTTTGTGTTGCTGGTTCACGGCGACCGTGTGATTATTAAGAGCCTCACCTCCTATTCAGCCTGATTTCTGCAGGCCACCAGGCACGCGGGAATACATTGATCTGCAGAGGGACTGCACATACAGCAGGCTATCAGGAGGCAATGAGGCTCAGCCAGCAGCAATTTTCACTAGAAATGCTTTAGAAATTGTGAATCTGTGTTTGTGTGGGAGTTTAGGCTGTTTTTTTGGATGTTGGAGAAGCACTGCAAGAATCGGTTTCTTCGCTCTGTAGTCTTTAATTTTATCCCAAACATCTTTTTCAGGCTGCTTTTTATGTGTTGGTTCATACTTCAGTATTTTCTGCTCAAACCTCTCGCTGTGTTTGTGTAGATGTATAATACGAGGTGTGTCAGAAAGGTTCCAGGACTGGTGTCACAAAAGATATGTTTCAAACCCAAACTACAGACTTCGATCAACCAGCATGTCTACAAAGAGATCCTGCGGCGTTTGCTTTGTCCAGAGGAGAGGCGAGAGTTGTGGCAGGACGAGTCGTGGCTGCTTCACCATGACAACCAGCTCACAATGCCCTGAGTATCCCACAGTTCCTGGCTGAGAAGAACATCTCTGTGCTGGAGCAACCTCCCTACTCACCCCACCTGGCTCTGTGGGATTGTTTCCTCTTCCCCAAGCTCAAGGGGGTCATCAAGGGACCCGTTTAGAAGACGTGGACGACATCAAGATGGCTGTGACAACGGAGCTGTGGAGGATCCCGGAAGAATCCTTCCAGGAGTGCATGTTGGCGTGGCAGAGAAGGCTGGGAAATTACTTCAGGGGATTACTTCAACAGGGGAAACTTGTAATTTGTAGTTTGGATTTGAAATACACCAGTCGTGGAACTGTTCTGACACGCCTCGTATATGTGTCTACTTACACTCACGTATCTCCACAGAAACATTAACTTTTGAGTTGTTTTTTTAGAATCAGGCCTGAGCCAAAGTCTCTCTTTCCTCTCCTCAGGTGCTGAAGGGCAGTAAAAAGCTTTGCCTCCAGGTCCGTTCAGTCGGACGGATTCCCGGCGGCTACGTCACCAACCATGTTTATACCTGGGTCGACCCTCAGGGCCGGAGCGTGTCGCCTCCTCCGGACCTGCCCGAGCACCGGAGCGCCACCCTGAGACGAACCGAAAGCCAGCGACGCAGCAACATGCAGCTACTGCAGGAGGGAGATGAGAAGAAGGTACCGAGGTTACAAAACACTGGAACGTTTTACATCCATTATGTGATCTTCATAGTTTACATTCTCCGAAAAGTTACTATCAGCACTACTGGCACTGATAATTTCTTCAATTTTCTCAAAACTGTGAAAGCAATGGTGTAAAAAAAAGAAATCAAATATTTATTTATGGAGAATTTAAGCTGAGCTAAAGTAAGCAACTAAATCTAAAAGTGTTTGATCCATAAATCATAAACACTGAACCACATTTGGCCCCCCTCAAAAAAAAAAAAAAAATCACATCCAGCTTCCTCCACTGGCACCGACGAAAATGTTGCTTCTGAATCAGGCGTCACGCTGTGAGCCGACCTTAAGACAGAGACGGGAGTCTTGTGTTCGCAGCCAGGAGGGTTTGTTGGAGTGAAGACGAACACGATCCCTTTGCGGCTCTGCGTCTTTGGACTCTGATCTACGCTGTAACCCCTCCTGAGCAGCATGTTTGACTTTATATGAGCTTGGAGGGAACTTTTGCTTCAGCCAGACGTGGATGTGAACAGTGAACATTCACTGTTCTGTCAGCAGACTGAACAAACACATCAAACACTACATGATGTGTGCTTCTCCTAAACTGTACATTTGCACCTTTCAAAAATATCTGCAACCCCTCAAAGAGTTTGTACAGTCAGCAAACTGTTTGCTGTCTAGTTTCAACACATCCAACCAGGCAGAGCAAAAATATACAACAGTCAGACTCAGTAATGGACAAATATGATGAACACTGTAAAAGAAAATCTAAAACAATAACAGTAATTGAGGTTTTTGGTCTCCGAAAGAAAAAAAAAAATCCCACCCTGTCATCACCTCATGACCTGCAGGAAAGGAGCTGTCAGAGCCGTTTAAAAGATTTATTACACCAGAACTTTCAATTTTTCTGCAGCTGATAGCCACACATTAATCTTAACTGCGTCAGCTCCATTAATACAGGCTGTATCGGAGGATAACGTTTAGGAGATATTAATCCAGTCTCCGCTAGATGGTTTGTTTTAGCTGCTGTGCTTTAGATGTTTCGGGTCCGTTTCCAATATTTGACGATAGATGTGTGTCATTTGTAATTGAACCGTTTAAAGCTGCATGTGGCAGGTTTGAAACGGGGATTTATTGAATCAGTGAGACAGTCAGTCTCATTAGTTTATGTCCACTTGCTGCTGAAATCAGCTCCAACAGTACTTTAACTATACTTAGGGGATGAGTAATAAACTGCGCTCTGCATTAGCGGCACCAATTTATCGATATACGGAAACGACACCTCAGCGAAACCCTGAAACGTCCGGGAAAGTAATGGAATAGCAGATGACAGAACATGTCAGAGATTAAAAGTTGTCATTTTTTGTTAATTATGATGGAGAATTTATTTTGTCAGTGTCGATACAAGGCAGTGGAGGAAGAATCCATAAAAAAGCAGGAATGATTTAATGGTGTGTTCGTGCATCTTCACATCCAACCAGAAGTGGAGGAACTGTTCGTCAAGATCAGCTTTTTCTTTGTTCACATGCAACTTTGCCACTTATTAAAGGTCAAGTCCCGTCAGAGATAACTTCAGGCAGTCCTTTAGTGCACATTTTAATCACCTACTTTCCGTCTTTATGCGGGAATTCTCTTGATATTTTACAGTGTCTATAAAAAGTGTTAGAAAGTTTCCCCTTTTATTGCTTTTCAACATTGAATCATCAGTTTAATTTGACTTTCTTTGGCAAGAATTTTCCAAAAAAACGATTCTTGCGTCTCAAAGTGAAAACAGATTTTCATAAAATATTGTCAATTATTTAAAAAATAGAAAACATAAAATAAGAGATTGCAGAATAATTCGTACCCTTTAAAATGACGGCCCTAATTCAACCCAGGTGCAGCCATTTGGTGCCAGAAGTCACACTCGCTGTAATTCTGATGTTCTGAAGGCGGTGAACGTGTCTCAGATGACTGTAGTATAAAGACGCCTGTATCTGTGAGTCAGTGCTCCTGGATATAACTACACCACGAAGACAAAAGGATACTCAACTCCATGAGAAGGTTATTGGAAAGCATAAGTCAGGGGATGGCTGGACGAATGTTGTTAAAGTCACTGAATGTTCCTTGGAGTTAAATTCGTCATGAAGAAATGAAAGGATTGAGACTTACACGTAAATCAGGCGAGAGCAAGCCGTCCTTAAAAACTGAGTGACGAGGCAGGAAAAGACTAGTGAGGACGGCCACCAAGACACCAATGACTTCTCTGAAGGAGCTACAAGCTGTTCATGCAGGAACTGTTTCCTGTTCTTCACCAGTCAAAACGTTCTCAGGGAGCGGCAACAAGAAATTCTGGATTAGAGATTGTCACGAGGCATGTGGGAGATTCTGAAGTCAACTGGAAGAAGGTTCTTATGTCTGATGGGACCAAGATAGAACTTTCTGACCATCAGACTAGACGCAATGTTTGATGGACATTAAACGCATCATCGCAAACCCACCATCCCCACAGTGAAGCACGGTGGAGGCACCATCATTATGTGGGGATGTCTCTCGACAGCAGACCCTGGAAGGCTTGTGAAGGTAGAACAGTAAAATGAATGCAGCAAAGTACAGGGAAATCTTGGTGGACAACCTGATGCAGTCGAACTGCGACTTGGGAGAAGATCTGTTTTCCAGCAACACCATAACTTGAAGCACACAGTCAAAGCTGCACAGAAATGGTTCAAAGACAACAAGGTGAATGTTCTGGAGTGGCGGAGTCACAGCCCAGACCTCAATCCAACTGAGAATTTGACAGTTTTTGTAAAGAAGAATAGGGTAAAGTGCAGATGTGCAACACTGATTGAGATGTAAGTGCAACCAAACATCCATCCATCCATTATCTATACACCGCTTAATCCTCACTAGGGTCATGGGGGGGGGCTGGAGTCTATCCCAGCCGACTTAGGGTGAAGGCAGGGGACACCCTGGACAGGTCACCAGTCTATCACAGGGCTACACTTAGAGACAGACAACCAAGCACACTCACATTCACACCTACGGACAATTTAGAATCACCAATTAACCTCAATTAACATGTTTTTGGACTGTGTGGGAGGAAGCCAGAGAACCTGGAGAGAACCCACGCTGCACGGGGAGAACATGCAAACTCCACACAGAAAGATTCCGGTGCCCCCACCGGGACACGAACCGGCGACCTTCTTGCTGCGAGGCAACAGTGCTACCAACTGCGCCACCTTGCAGCCTGCAACCAAACATGCATTTACTAAATAAAGTACGTGCATACTAATGCGAGCACTTATCATATCTGTTATATTTTTATTTAGGTGGGATTATTTTGTAAAAATCTGTTTTCACTTTGTTTGTAAATTCTTGTCACAAAAGCAAAGTTCTATCGACCACGATTCAATGTTGAAAAGCAATAAAAGGAGAAAACTTCCAACGGGGTGAATATTTTATATAGGCATTGAAGCTGGTGTTTTGGTTGCCTTTTATTGCCTCGTCAAACTTCGACTGTCTTTTTAACAAGCAAGGGCATGATGTAATTATGTTACCACAATTGCAAACCTCTTGCTTCTGCAGTTCCCTCTCCATTAAGTACTAACTGTTTACGACGGTCTTATCGTGACATCAACAACCTCTTCATAGACGCGGTGCTAATTTATTTCACTATAACACGTGCGGTACGGTTCATGTGATCAAATGAGCTCGTCCGTCCCAGACAAAAGGCTCTATGAGTGCCGCCTCAGATCTCACGGCTTGTAAAAGAGAGACACTAGACCACTGGGAGTCCTATTAGGAAGAAAGAGCGTTCTGATTCCATGATAACAACTGATGCCAGAAAACACTCTGAGCCTTAAGAGCTGCGATGTGGCGCCAATAAAAGCAGGGTGAGTCTGGTAATTAAAAACTATTCTCTATGTCCTGCATAAATGTCACAGAGAACATGAATGCCTCGGCTCCCTCCCGAAGGTGAGCAGAGGTGGCTGGCTTACCTCCAGTCGGCAGACGATTCTTATTAAAAAAGACGGACGGCAGCACAATAAGCGCTGAAAGAAAGTGAGACTCGTGAGCCAGATGCCAAATCTGTGCCAGCGGGTATATGAGAGGGATGGAACTGTCATTGTTTCATAGAGATATTTGCATATGTGCCATCTCGTAGCCGCCAGGGTGCAACTGATCCCCCCCTTTTTTTAATCTTGGCAAGAGACAGCTGCATTAGGATCAAACCAAGCAATCAAGGGCCGTATTGTGATGGAGAAAAGGTGTAATTTAAAGTTTGGTACAGCTGAACTCCTACCTGCGCATAGTTTGGAATTTAATGTGGTCGCTTTGCTTTTTAAATGCACATCAATGTCTGTGAAGGTTCATCCAGGTCCTGGTTATTCGTGTGGATTAATCGTAGCAACTGGACTTGCTTGAGTTCCTTGAAGATATTCCACCTCTCATCCAAGAGGCTTCATCAGTTCTGACTGACTAGTTGGGAGTTCCAGATACTTATATCCTTAAGGAGCCATTAGCACCTGAGTTTCGGTTTCAATTGGATATAAGTATCTGGATCTCCCAATCAGTCAGTCAGAACCGATGAAGCCTCTTGGATGAGAGGTGAAACGTCTTCAAGGAACTCAAGCAAGTCCAGTTGCTACGATTGATCCATGAGAATTTTTAAATGCACCTATTTTAGAAAATGCTTCAGGTTGGATAGACATGACTGCCTTCATGCCATTAAGAAGCATTGTTTAGTGCCGCAATGTAAAGTGTTCGAAAGCAGGGAAATGTGGAAAGAAAAAGCACTGAGGCTGATGTGAGAGAAGGGGAACCATTATTTCTTCTTATTTTGACTAATAATGTGACCTTTCTTAGGTTTTATGTTGAACACCATAAGTGAACGCTTCAAAAGTCATCAGCAGTGATGTTTTAAGTCATGAAAACTCTGACATTAGAGGATTTGCTTCATTAAGAGAACTGAAGGCTCAAAGGCCAAAGCAAATAGCTGAGGAGTGAAGAGACACCCTTGACGAGTCGACCCGGAGGCACCGAACGGAGCGAGCAGATTACACCTCCCACAGTCTCCGCCTGCGGGTTACAATAAAGGCACTTTTATCAGACAAATGAAGCCTTCATCAAACCACATAGCTGCTAGCGCACACGGCACCGAGGTCCACCCAAGTGTTTCAAAGTCGCTCGTAGATCAAGGCAGCAGGCTGGTTAACAACTAGAGCTGCACTACTGCTGCTGCTGCTGCACATGGAGCAGTCGTCTTACTGTAGAATGTGGCTTTCATCATCACAGAAAGTAATGCAGTTTAGGATTATGTATAGTATACTGAAACACTTGCACCAATGTTTGTGTTAGATTTTAGTGACTAATGCAGTTGTTGTTCATCTTTTATTTCTTACTTTGGGACTGTATGTCAGGAAGTCGTGTACAGAGAAGACCCCAGAAGTCATAAACCCTTTTCAGACATTGGGTTTGTAACATCGCCGCTTCATAAATCTGTTAAAGGCATTCTGGTAATCTATAAATGTGAATATTCCCAGTGGTTTCATCTATACCTACCCACTACAGTGACACAGAGAGCACATAAAGTGATTTATAATGCATAATACTGCACTAATGTAAGAATAAATCTAAGCTAATAACAAGCTTATCAAACTGTCCAAATGACTAATAGCCTGTGATTTTTTTAAACACAGAAACTTCTCTCCATATAAGTAAATATAAATATCAATATTGGCAGCTGTGATAGAGTTCAGAACTCAACTGGTGCAACATATAAACTATGACTTTGTGTGACAGTTTACTTGTCTGAGGTGAAGAAAAGTGTGACCTGCTGTTGGATCCTGACTGATCCTGTCTCCATGTTGAGGATAATTTATAATCAGAAGCAATTAATGAAGTCATTTCTGTTGTTCCATCCATGTGCATGAATGCAAACAGCTCGCTCACTGTGGAAACATTCATAAGGATTTTGATGCTGTAGGTGTTTATTAAACTCAGAGGAAAGACTCCTAAACAGCTGGAAGCAACAAACTGAACTTAAGTTTATGTTAGCATTCTTGTCAAACCCTGGATTTTATTTATTTGTGGTGAGTCTTATCTGTCCAGATGCTGTTTTAATCACAATAAAGTTGTATTTTTCTGGACATTTCAGTTTGTAATAGATGTGAAAATGTGGACTTTGTTATGTGGAATTGCTAACTGCATCTTTTGCACCTTCTGTGATATTTTTGGACTAAAATTGGTGCTAAAATGTGGAAAAACATCCCTAAAACGCTTCACACAACTTGATGTATGTCATTTTTTGCATATCTATCCATTCATGCAATGATATGCATTTTGACTTCTGCCCTTTTGGAAAGGATGCAGAAATGCTTCCAGGTGTGAACTAGTAAGATTACTCTTTTTTGGAAACGTTCTCATTCAGACATGCAGCTGACACGTTCAGATGCTGTCAGAATAATGGAGGTCAGTGCAGGTCAGGTCCTGCTGCAGCTCCTCGTCAGAGCCATTCTTGATGAGATGTGTCAGTTCAGCTCCACCGCCATGTGAAAAGCATCATATTTTACATCTTCTTAGCGCAGAATGAAGAGTAATGGGAGTGACACTGATTGTTATTAATCTGAGGGTTTGCTTCTTCCCTCCCTCACCTAATAGATGGACGAGTGGGTCCTTGCTGAGGTGAGCAGCCTCAAATATATTCTAGTATTTTAAGAATTGGTGTGAAAAAGAAAGCGTTTGGGCTTTCGTGCCCTCCTCGGAAGCACATTTAACATTCGACCCACAGCTGTGTGTGTTCTGTAGGAGGGAAACCGTCTGGATGAACCCTGCTGGGCAGAAAGTGCTGCACCCTCTTTGTTTCTAGTTAAACTCTGCTGTGTTTCATCTTTTCCTTTAACTGGAGGTTGTTTTAGCTGCAGTTCACTGGGCTGGAGTGTCCCGGACTGAATAGTCTGTAAGCGGTGTCTCGAGGAAGTTGTTTTTGGGTGTTTGAGTTTCCATGTTTGTACGTCAACATTGCAAGTGAGCAAGTTTGTTTTTATAGCAGCTTATGATGCACAGAAGTGCTTTACAGGTAAAGGTAGAAAAAAATAAATGAAATATGTAAAAGGTTATAATACAAAATACATCAGAATAAAATCTAATTGATTAAATGAAATAAATCAGAAACACAGAAGTTTAATAGAATGGACACAAACTGCATTGAAGAATTATAATTGATTGATTATAAATAATCTAAAATGTGCAATAAAATGGATCAAAAGAATTTAAATTAAGTGAATAAAAGTTAGTTTTCGCCCTGTATATACATGTTTCTGCACTAGTTTTACACTTAGATTTATTTATTTTGTCTCTGTCTGTCTGTTTATCTATCTTCTATCTTGTTGTTGTTCTTGTTCTTCTTCTTCTTCTTCTTCTTCTTCTTCTTCCTCTTCTTCTTCTTGTGTGGATGGAACCGGTATAAAATACACTTCACTGCTCCTGTGTATAATTGTGTTTGTTTGTGACCCATAAAGCGCTGGGAAGTTTAATGACAGCACAGGTGATTTAAACTTGACTTTATTAAATAAAACTAGCAATTTTTAAAAAAGGTCTGTAGCTTACCTTAATAGAATATTAAACTTCTATGATGCAAACATTAAAATGTCCTTTTTTGATTCATTCACATCTTTATAGATAAAAAACAAAACATTTTGGGCTGTATAATGTATGTTAATGTGAAACTGGTTCATCTATATGCACACGAAATACAACTTCATTTAACATCACTGAAAACAGTAAATGAAGTGTCAGACCTGGATCAATCCTGTGAACTCTGTGGGCATCAGCAGCTCGCTGCATGTTTAATGCAGTGCTGCAGCAGAAGAGATGATTCCAGTTGGTGGTTTATTTGAATCCAAACTGTGTCAGAAATTGTTCGTGCTGCTTATCGGGGGAATCGACACGGACGAGCCTCGTGAACAAACTGATGGACCGATTCAAACGGTCCTTCCTCCGTTTAAAAACACATCCAGCCTCCCCACCACCGGCCCCGACTCACCAACATCCAAGCACAACTTCTCTCTTTCTGTTCTTTGTCTGCAAAACCCAACTCTGACTGTCATTTCCTCCATGCATTGAGTTTCACATCTCCATCTCCTCGGCTCCACGGATCTGGCAGCCTGTCAAGCAAAACAGTCGAGTCTCCGAAATGTCATTTAAAACATTGATATTTAAGATGTGTCTCCTTCGCGCCATCTCAGATATTTATCCTGCGCTTCAGCCCCGTTCATCTCCTTCTCTGTCTGTCTTAAATAGGTCAACTTGGTTTTGGATGACGGCCGGTCTCTGGGTCTGATGATCCGAGGCGGAGCAGAGTACGCTTTGGGTATTTACATCACTGGAGTGGACCAAGGATCAGCAGCTGAGTGCGGAGGACTCAAGGTAGAGCTTTTATTGTTATTTGTCACTCACTGTCTCTCACAAGTAGCCTGTGTGACATTTCAGACAACAATTTAGTCGCGCTCTGCTCTTTGTTGACGTGTTTGCTGGAGAATGCACAGGATAACAGTCCTATAGTCAGACACACAGTTTTGGTATTACTACACATATGCTATAGAAGAATTCTCACCACTTTGGGCGCCGTAACTTTTGCAAAATTGTCAAAAAAGCTTGTTTTTTTGCAGCACCACAGTAATTGTTAATCTCTTTAGACTAAAACATAATGCGCTGACCCCTGTAGACTAACACATATCAGCCTGCTAGGGTTTGCACAGTTCTCTCAACAGCTGTTTTACATTATTTCAGTTATTGCAAATCAAACTGAACACAGTCACGATCAAGAGTTTACAAACACTTGTAAAGACCATGTATGTCACAGCAGTTTCTAATGACTTCTATCATGCGCTTTGGGTCTTTCACAGATTTATTGCAGGTCTTCTGAAAGTATGATCCAATCTGCTGGGTCAAAAATATACATACAGCATAATGCGAATATTTGGTTGAGTTTTTCTTTGGCCATCTTTACCTCAACTAGGTCCTTTAGTAGCCGTCTACAAGCTTCTGGTTGGATCTTTGAACCTCCTCTTGGTGTAGTTTATCTAAATTTGTTGGCTTTCTGACCCAGATTTGTTTCTTCATCACGGTCCACATTCTTGATGAGTAGGGACTTTAGAGAGTCCAACCTTAACTCTAGCCTGATTTAACCATTTCTTTACCACTTTGGATGTGTGTTTGGGGTCATTGTCTTGTTGGAGAACAAAACTGCATCCGAGATCCAACCTTCTAGCTGAGGATTTTAGGTTTTTCTGAAGAATGTTGAGGTTATTGTCTGTCTTTATTATTACATTTTACTTTGTGTAAAGCTCCAGTTGCACTGTCACCACAACAGCCTCAGAGCATGATACTGCCACCACCGTGCTTGATGGTATGTTTGGTGTTATTGGGGTTAAAGGCGTTATTGGGATTAACGTCTCTCCTCTGAACATTTTGCTGGTCATTGTGGCTCATTTTTTGTTTCATCTGACCGTTGAGCTTTTCTCCAGAAGTTCTTTACTTAGAAATTCTTTTACTCAAGATTGCCATTATAAACATGGTCGTTACACGTCTGATTACTTTTATTCACGACTGTAGCTAAGATCAGAGACAAAAGTCCAGAACCAACCAAATTGTCCAAAAGGGGTCAAATAAAACCCAGACATGCTTTTATATGTGTTATTTGTAGTTTTGTGTCAATACGAAGGAGAAAAAAAACAAGTTTTTCTGCTTTTTGACTGAGCCAGCTGGAGGGGCGTTTCAGGGTTTGTGTTTGATTGACAGAGACTGGCAGGCTGCCGGATTTTACACTGAAGGCAACAAAAGAAAAAGTAGACAAGCTGCACCGTGACCTGCAGGTCAGTCGCACAAGCTGTGTTGTTAGTTGTATTTAAGATGAGGGAGCACAGCAGCATCCACCCAGACTGCAGCGGCATTCACAGGTGCTGTCACACGCTGTTTAATGTGTCGCAGCCGAGCAGCTCATTTACAGTCCTACAGGAAAAATGATGTTAATAGCGGCGATTGTTTTGTTTGAAGACTTGTTCAACGCTCTGAGGTGCAGGACAAGATGTTCGTTCATGTTATTAAGTTAGATAAGATGGAGAGCTTGGCAGGAAGCTCGTGTGGGTTGTGGTTCAGAGTTTGTGTTGTGTCGCCGGCTGGTGTCTGGCTCAGTGTGACCGTCTGCTCTGCCAGTAACAAAAAGCTGAATTTACTGCTCTGTGCAGCACTTCATTGACTTCATCCAAACAGTCTCCATCTACACAGACAGAAACTGGAATGACATCATGCCAAAGAAATACAACAACGGGGCAAACCTCCATGAAACCAGACAAATATATGATATGCATTTTGAAGTTAGATTTGTCTCAGATTAGAATTCTGAACATCCAACGTGCACCAGGAATAAACTGCAGAACAATCTGAAGCTTCACTCATTTTTGTCTTTGGGGCAAATTAGGTTTTTTAAATTTGATCTTATTTCGCTCCCAGCTGTTCTTGTTTTTTTTTATTTATTTGCTTTTAAAACTTCAAAAAATGCCTCCAACGTACATTTAAATTTTAATGGGAAAAAAGTGATTGTGAGATTAAAAGCTTCAGGAAATAGCAGCTGGACTCGGACTGTTTGGGTCCAGAAAAACCAGTGACTTCCTACTTAGCCTCTGACTGATTGTGAATGTGAGGTTAAACGTCTGTTTCTTTCACCAACTAATCCAAAAACACAAGCAACTACCCGCTGCAGCAAAAATGTAGTAACCTCCTCCAACAACCTGGAAAACGTCTGTAACAAACTTCAACAACTACCAAATATCTTTAAACTTTAAGCAACTAGTTCAAACCTCTTGATCATCTGTTATTAATCCCTTCACACACATTTGATACAACATTAGCAACCCTCTAATTTCTATGTAAAAACCTCAAATCAACCCCTAAATACCACCAAATATGATCACCCAACCATCATGTTAGCAGAAAGTCTTTCCTTTTTCATGCAGAGTTCAGAACCAGAACAGCTGGTAGGGATTTTTATCAGCTGATAGTTTCCCCGTTATCACCTCATTTTTTGGGTTTTTCTGGTGTGACCCAGTTTAACGCTCAGTGTTTTTGCTCACACTAAGCAACAGAGGACCACATTAAGACGTTGGAGGTATAGAACTGATGCAAAGGTCAGCGGCGTCTCACCTGAGAGGCTGAGTTTGAGTCCTGTCTGGAACCATTATGACATATTTTGACTTGCTTTTTGTTTTCCGCTCACTGCTTACTTAGTTAATGTTTGGTTTAAACTCACGCACCAAAACCACCTGGTTGGGTTCAGGTTGAGGTCTGATGTTCTGCTGCTTAATCACATGTTCTGAAGCTCCATTTTGAAGAGTTTAATGGAGATTTCACACGTGCACTTTACTCTCAGAGATCATTGATTACCGTGAGTTTAATAACAGCATCATACAGATGTCAGAATCAGAATCAGAATCAGCTTTAATGGCCAAGTACATACACATACAAGGAATTTGGTTCCAGCTGTTGGCGTCGCCCTAGGAATTTGCACGAATAACAGAAATAGGAAAAAAAAAATTAAAAATCAAGTAAAATAGAGTAAAATAACTACAGAAAGAAAAGAATAAAATACAGTAAATATTAATAAAAAATAAAACAAGATAATAAGACAAATATATACAAGAATTTACACATCCGAGTAGAAAAAGGTATATGGACATTTTAAGGATTTATTTAAGGATTTATATAACCTTTATATCTTTATCTTTATATAATCTTTTAAGGATTTATTTTCTCTCTTACATCAGCAAACACCTGTGTAGACATGCAACATAAAACAAAACCATTTTAAAATATACGTCTTTTTAAATTAAATTAAATTAAATTAAATTAAATTTTAAAATATACGTCTTTCCATTTTTCTCATCATTAAACAGGCCCAAACAAGAACCTCCTTTAAGCTAATAATCCACTGATAGGCGGGTCCAGATAAAGCATCCTATGAAACCATCCTGGGTTTTAATGCCTCTTCTGGCCCAGTACTACAAACAGAAGGGTCTCTACTGCCCATATGTGTTATACCAACAGATAATGTCCAATAAATAGGCTGATAATGCTCGACTCAGGTTTAGAAGTTCCATCAGAGGTGTTTGCTGCTGCTGCTGCTCTCACTGATTCGATCTCTACCTGATGGATCTGCACACTGAGAATCACATCCACGGTTTGCTCTGCCGACAATAGATTCATCTCAGGTGACATTTCCTTTTAACAGATATTCCCCTGAATCTGTAACACCGACGTGACAACAGACGGAGAGCTTTTTTTTTTTTTTCCTCCGACGCACCACTCTCTCTTTTCTGTATTCGACACTTTTTTTTTTTTTGCACTCAGACTGCTGCTGACTTTTTTCCTTCTCTGCCATATGGGCTGCAAAAAAATTAATTGCTCTAAAGTTTGAGCAAATTAGAAAGTCGCACACGCTGTTTGCTGGATATGTTGCACAGCGATAAACAAAAACACGGTTAATTTGGGTTCTGAAAAAGCAAACAATGTTGTGGAAAAAATAATTGTTGGGAAAAGTGAATGATTTTGAAACGTCAGTAATGAGCTGGTTGCTGTAGGGCATCTTAAATGATTGTTTTTAATGTAATAATTATGAATACAGGCCGTTTTCAGTTACATATCGGGGATTTTTTTTACAAAGTGGGTACAAAGAAGTCAAGCGTTGGTCCTCAGGGAGCTCAGCTTTGGTCGGTTTGCTTCCAGATTTGTGTTTGTGGCGGTGACATGGCAACAGAAGGAGAGAGAGGACGGACGTCTCCTCCCCAGAGCGCTTCATCTCATCCCTGCTAGTGATCAGCCGGTCAACCAGCCAATTACTCCGGCTCCCATTAGAGAGCCCACACAGGCATATCAGTTGTTTTTAGCAGCTTTTTTTTTTACTTAAAAGAGGGAAAACAAAGAGCAGAAGAAGATATGATGTGTGACTTTTTGTTAGAAGTCCTTAAACGCTGCTCCTGTGATGTCCACATTTGAAGAAAAGCGTTTCAAAAACTGTCAAACTGGATTCCCCTTCAGCTCAAATAGCTTTTTGCTTTTGCCCCAATTTAACCCACTTTTCTTTGTTTTCGCGGCTCCGTGTTTGGAGAAGAATTTCCTCATTTGGAAACGCTTGAATCAACACGAGGCACTTCTAACGCGAGCGCATTTACACTTGAATCCGGGCTTGTGTGCGAGGAAAACAAAGATCTAAATAAAGCCCGTGCTCCCTGCCTCGGCGCGATGTGCTGCACGTAGGCTTTTCCTGATTTAGAGTGACGCTCCAGCGGACACCTGGATTTACCTGCGGGGCCAAAATGCCAGGCGGCGTCTCGACAAATTGAAGGGGGGGGAGGTCAGGAAACAGTAAGAGACGGTGGAAAAGCACAGCAACGGGCCGACCTCCCGCAGCTTGGACGTACACTCTCAGACAGGCAGGGAAGAGGTGAGGCTCGAAAATACTGAGAAACAATCCTCAGGTCGTGCTGTTCTGCCATTAAAATGGGTCAAGGACTTGCCAGTGGAATATATATTTACAATAATTACTTGATGTGAGCCTCCGTTGGCAGCAGCAGCAGTCCCTGTCCAGAGCGAGATCATTAAATATGTTCCCGGTAAACAATGACTGTCAGAATATGTAGAAAAAAATCTGAATCCAGACGTTTAAGAAAATGAAATATAGCTGGCAGCTGTGAAAGCCTGCAATTAAATGCCTGCTGTTGTTAGATAATAGCTCACAATAATACACATTTCACATCATTTCCTGATGACCTGAGCGCCAGCTATACACATCGATAATTAATCGCATCTTTAGCCAATGTGCAAGACGTTAAACCGACTCTAATATTGATGTATTCCCGCCCCGTTGTCAGTGTTTCTATATTTGTGCTGGCAAATGGCAACACGTTGGTTAACATTTGGCTGATGAGCTTCCTGCTGCCTCCAGAGACGGAGGTTCGACTCTCAGCGGGGAGGAAAGCTGCAGCGCTCCCAGATTAGACTCTCCTAAAAGGACATCAGATCGCGTGGAAGCGGAGTGATTTATAGCATCTGTTCACCCTGAACTGTACCTCTTGTTTACAGTGGAGACCTTTTTCTCTAACAAGTGTGTTAATGTCAGCCTCGCGCTGCCGCACCGACGCCTGCTCCAGCCTTTGAGCTCGTCTGTTGGGGGATGAATGGAGAAAACATACACTTTCACTTCCCTCAAAAGAATCTGTGAATGCTGCTCACAGGTCGCTTCCACAGAAGAATGTAGAAAGCGATTAAAAGTCACACCTTTTGAATTAAAACAACCTGAAGTTGCCAAATTAGACCTTAATTAATTCTTTCATTTCTCACAGCGAGAGAGGACAATTATGTACAGCTGCAGGCTTCTGAATGTCTGGATATCTGCAAAAAATGTACTTTTTAAATTGCTGAAAACAGAATCTAGACATTCACCGGTTCCTACTTCTTAAATGTGAAGATTTAGTTTGATTTCAGTGTCTTTTGAACCATTTATCTTAAAGAGCAAAATTCTGCACATTTGCAGGTTTGTGGTTTTATTTTAGGGGTTTATAAGAATATGTCTGCATGCTTTAAGATTACAAAACAACATTATTTTTCATTATTATTGTACTCTACGTTGCTGCAGCAGCATTTGCCACCAGTTAGCTTTAGCTCCTGAGCCTGTAAAGTCCATTGATTGGTTGTGCTGGTTGTCTGTTGTCACCACAGACCTCTGAGTATAGACATGTAGTTTTAGTGGAAGCAGCTTTAGTGAGGAATCAAGTGTGAACGGCCAGAAAGCTGCTCATTCTTTGTTTGAAGGAAAACCAGCTGCTAGCCACATACAGTATGTGTTACATACAAAATACAACAAAAATATAGGCTCTTTAAAATGCCACTGGGAAATTAAGATGAATACCATTTATCTTTTTTCTTTCTTCTCATTTCACAGACTAGACAAGTAATTAAAGTCTCTTTCAGACACGATTAAACCTGTAAAAACTAATTTCTGTGTTTCAAAATTGCATTTTTCTGCATGAAAGTAATCCATTCATGCGCTGAAATGACTCAGATGTAACTCTACACTGGTGCGTCCTCTAGAATATGCAGCTCTATAAAGTCCCCGCCTCATTCTGTGCAGCTCGAGCACACCAGCTCACCTACAGCTCAGCACTCAAACACCTTAAAACTACAATGGCGAGTTGTAATATTGGAATAACTGGAACCTGTTTGAAGAAGGATATTAATTCAGACAGCTCCACTCTGAAAGTTCAGGATTGGGTTCTTGGATTTATTATAGATGAACGTTTTTAAGACTGACTTTGGGTTTCAAGGTTTAAATCCTCAGCTGCTGGGTTTTCTGCTTATTTCACCCATGATGTGTCTTCTAGCCAATAAAAAACACCATATAGACATGTGAACAAGGGGAAAACAGTGAAGAAGGGCTTTTAAAAAAGTGTTTATTAGCAATGAAAACAATCAGAAGTTACCAAAAACAGCCATCTAAAGCTAAACCTCTGTTTGATTTCTGATGTAATTCACTTGTATAATTCAGTATAACGACACAAACTGAACCATCTAAATACCTGATAAGTATTTGAATCTATAGACACATAAGAAAAATATAGATGTAAGTGAGATATTTTGATTCCAGATCTCTGCCTTTCCCACCTAGACATCTAAGAGGGAACAGAGACGGAGGTGGGCGGTGACAGACAGCTGTTTTGGCATCTGTACTACCTTCACTCAGCTTCACTTTTACGTGCTCAAGTGGTCTCGTTATCTCGTCTGGAAGCGTTTCCTTTTATCGCCGGGGTTAACACCCTGTTGTCTTTACGGCCGAACCCTTTTTCATTCACATCCGAGACTGAGCCGAACACGTTTCGGCGTCGCTTGTTACGAGTTTAAAAGCCTCGGAGGGCTTAAAGATTAGAGGAGAAGAGCTCTTGAATGAGCAAGAAGTCCTCACATGCTAAACGTGCCACTTGGATGTGAATGCATGGATATTTGCATACGTATTTTCCTCCAGCAGAGGATTTACTTTCAGAGCAGCCTCTCGCTCTGCTGGTATAAATACTGAATTTTTGTTTCACCAAATCATTTCATCGTCTAATTTATTATGGCGGGGACGCGTAGCAACCCGTCAGCACAGTTTAAATCTGAGCTCGCACCTTTTGTCGAACGGCCATGAAGATCACGGGTACAAAAAAGTTAATTAATTACTACCCTCAGTGTTTTTTTAATGAGAAATCCACGCTCAGGGAGGCACAGAAGAGTCGGACTGATAGAAAACACGTCCTGAATGCTTAATTTGAGCATAAGAAGGTTCGGGATGCAAAACCGAAGCGCAACGAGAATGTATTCATCCCATCGAGATGTTGAACAACAAGTAAGAGGATTAAATGACTTCAGTATGTTTTCTTACACTGACTTTATTACATACGATGCAGTATTAGGGTTCCAATAAGAAAAACATTTTTCCACAGACTTCGAGGAATAAAGTCATAATTTTACAATAAAAAACTTGTAATGTTACGAGAACAAAAGTTGTAATTTTACGAGATGAAAGTAAAGATGAAGTATCTCCTGGTTTGTGAAGCCAATGCTGAATTACAACTTCACAAAATGCTCCATGTTCCTCATTTTAACAGCTTTCCTCTTCTAAAACAACTGGTTTAATGTTACCACTTTATTCTCAGAATCTTACAATTTTTTACTTGTAAAATGACAAATTTTTTTTCTCATAATATTAAGACTTTATTTTCAAAGTCTGTGGGAAAATATTTCTCTAATGAGACTCTAATCCTCCGTCGTAATCCAATACCAGTTTTTATCTATTTTGATTTGACCTCTAATTTTTTACAGAAGTCGACCATAGCTTCTGTCTTTTCTTACTAATTAAAACGTCTGTCTTTTTATTAGTTATTAGTTTTATTAGTTTTTTATTACTTGTTTTTTTTTTTTTTTTTTTACTTGATTATAGCTACTGTTCATGTGAAATGAGGCGCTTTTTCTTTGTTTGAGTTGTTGTACGATCTAAATACTTAAAAATACACGTGTTAATTATAAAAGTAAATGATCCCTGACATGGAGATAATAAGTAGGAACAAGTAATAGGACTGTAGGATTTAATTTGGTACACTGAGAGTCAATTACTTATTAGTATTCAGTATCAAGTTTTTTATGTTTATCTGTTTCATTTATCATTTTAATCCATCTATTTGTATCACCTCCTATTTTACAGAATAACAACTTTGACTGCAGCCATTTTTTTTTTTTACAGTTTAAAACTACATTTTAACTACCGCTTTATAGAATATCCTGTTTGTAATCATAAAGTCCCATTTCCAATATAACCTACAGTAAAACAACCCGTTTATCGTCATAGAATAGTGTCATAATCCTGCTGTTTGTCGTAATGAAATTCACCGAAATTGATTCCAGGAGTAACGTTTGCCTGTTTAAAGTCACGGTCGGCCGGTCGTTACGGCTCACGGGCCGAGCGTCGGTGATGCGTGGCAGATTATCACACCCCGGTCAGCCGCCGAAGGCAACGTGTTTGTTTATTTGTTTGTTTGTCAATTACCTGCTCACCTGAGATCTGCTTCACCGAGTTACCGTCTGACATTAATTAGGGCACATCACAGAGAATGGCGTTGTTGCAGAGCATGTCGTCACCGATAGCTGAAATGCTCGACTAGTTGATGATGAGAAGTTAGTCCTCTGTATATCTAATTAAATAACTGTCATTGATGAGGGGGCTTTTCCTACCAACAAAGGTGAAATTTCACTAAAGCAAAACCATGAAGCTCCGTTTGAATAAACATAAACATTTTCTTTCCTTAAATACTTTATGTACGTCCGTATATGGGCCACGTCGATTGTGCTGGTCCAGTTCATCGGCTAGTTTTCACCATAGACTGTATAAAAGATGGACGTAGCAACCGGCCCTGAAAAATGAAGCCAACCCGGAAGTGTCAAAAACCTGCAATATCACTACGTCCGCTAGTTGCTGGCTCCAAAAAGCCCTGGCTCCCATAGACTTGAATTGGAAAAGATCATGAAATACCGCATTCCTACAGCTCAGGATTTTTTTCTTATTAGTTTTTATGGTCAAATCCAGAGATCAGGTGGCCAATCTGAAAATAAATCAATACAGAATTTTTTAAAAATCGTCCACATTTTGCGGATCAAGGGGTGTGGCTGGCTTGATTGACAGTCGGCAGCGACCATACAGACGAAGCGAGCAGAAGGCGGTAAATATGGGCGGGGCAGAGAGGGCCCGCCTCTCAATCCATCTGACCAATCGCTGCTCCTGTGGCTCCGCCCCCCCTCCGACGATTTTTGCGTCACTGGCTCCAAAAATCCAAGATGTCAACCAGGAAGTAGCAAAACCCTGGCTTCATTTTCTCAGTGCAGAAACCAACGGGTGACGTCACGGTAGCTACGTCCATCTTTTATACAGTCTATGGTTTTCACACCTAAACTCGCCGCCATCTTGAAGCCCGGATGTAGTCATGATTCCATCCTGGACCGAGGGTGTGATCATTAACGGGCAGCACTGGACTGCCTTCACTTGAGAAACTGCTACTCTCGATTATATCTATTTTTAAATCCATTTATTTATCTTTTACATTCTTTCCTACTTTGTAAAGCATCTTTGAGTCTCTTGAAAAGCGGTATCTACATATTATGTATCATTATTCAGAATAATCTATGTGAAATTAGGTGTGTTTTTTTTTGTATGAATTGTTAAATAAACTAAAGACTTGGATGAATGAGCGTTACGATGCTGCTGAGTGATGCAGTGACTTTAATGTTAACACAAGTTTCCCTGTTTAGACATAAAGTATTTTTATTCATCTATTCCGTGTCAGTAATGACTAGAGTGAATACATGTCATTATTATTCAGCATAAACCACTTATTTGGTTATTTTCAGTCTATTTTTTTTGTGTCCTCTCGTGTGCTTTTTAAATCCGAGGATCCTTTGTAGGGCCACAGGAGGAGATTCTTCCTCGTGACGCTTCAGCTTCGTACCCTGCAGAAAAACAGCCGACCGCTTTCTCTGCCGTTCTCATCTGAATAGTACGACTGTGATGGATGACTTATATCACTGCCAGGCTTCTATAATCATCACACCCTACCAAGATGCCACCGCTCGGCGGCCTTCAGCCTCGCAGAAAATGAAAGCTCCGCCGCGTAAATGCCGCTTCGCTCTCCTGCCGCCTCGTAAAAAAAAAAAAAACCTTCGTTGTTGCATTTTTAGTGTAGCATTAATGTGAGAATCGACGAAGAAGAGGGAGAGCAAAAAGTCCAAGTTTGGGTGTTTGTTTAGCTCCTAAAGTCTCCTCGCCTTCCTGCCCACTCGCTGCACTCTAAAGCTGAAGAAAGGTCAGCCTTGCCCGGTGCCCTTTTGTTGACATCTGCCTGCTTGGGTTTAATTTAATTAAAGCCGAGGGGGAAAAGGTCACGCCTGCTGTGATGTCGGCACATGAAGGTAACCAGAGAAGCAACTGGACACTGTTCGCATTCTGGAAGATGTGTTTGTTTTGGTGGTTGTTGAACTCAAAGCTGAGGACATTTAGCTCGTATCTGCAAGTTAGAATGAGTGCACTCAGCTGCAGTCCTTCCTGTTTCGCTAAAATCCAAACACACACACACACTTATATATACACTGTGGATGCACACTAAGCATGTCTAAGTGAATAAAGAGAGGACCGAACACGGAGCTGGATTAAAGCCGAGCGTTTTCAATTTGCACAGAGGTGATTTTTCCATCCTCCCTGATGATAAAGCAGTCCTGCTGAAAGAGCACAAAACAAATCAGAAGCAAAAAAGGCACTTGGCGAGCAACAAGGTCTCAGGTGCGCCTCACAGCAGAATAATAGCTTTAAAGATCTGGCTTTAGGTACGTACACAATGAGGACGGGTTAGTGAGGCATAATGAATTCTAACAATAATCTTAAAAAGTGTATTTCTTACTTAAAAAGCTCTGAATAACCTGAATATTTAGCACCTCTTCAAGCCGCAATATGCATAAAAACAGCACCTCAACTGAAAATATATAATGTACCTGAAGCGTTTGATGTTGCGACAGGTGTAAAAAGATGTCAGAACCGTCTTGGAAACCAATCCGCCCGGCCTTTTGATGTAAAACAGAAGTTGTTCACTCTTCACTTCCTCCAAAAGCACTTCCAAACACAGCCAGCATTTCGACACCACTGAGCGAAGAGAACATTCAGATCGATTCGCTTTATTCGGGGTTCGTAGGGAAAGATAAAATAGAATCTGAAATAGCAACTCGTGTGCTGTGGCGGTGGTTCGGCTGTAATGGGTTTGAAATTGACCGGGATCCTTTTGTTGCTTTGCTACGTTTCCTCTCGCCCATCTTTCCTCGGCCTCTTTTTCACTGTGAGCGGTCTAATAACGCAGAAGTGCCATAAAAGTAATCTTTAAAAGAGCTATTCTGCAAAGAAATGGTATCGAGTGTCGGGGATGTGACCCTCTTCCTATATCATTTCTGGAGAAACGGCCACTCAGGCGTCTTCATTCTCTGCTCAGTAGAAATATGGCAGAGCTGCAGCCGAACGCTAATCCGGTCGGAAAATTACAGGCATGGAAATGAAAAGTAACATATTCGCTGAACAAGCCCGGAGCAGGTGCAGATTTAGGGCATGTTTACCCTTGATTTCCACTTTGCGCTGCTTTTATCTGGACTAGTGCAAGAAATCATGACTGTAATGTGGAATAAATGTGGTTTAGTTTGGAATTAAGAGTTGATTCAGTTGTGATTATACATTCAGAGGCCTGGAAGGGAACAGAATACATGGAATGGTGTCAGATAATTAGAATAAAATAAAAAGTAACTGTGTTTTGTTAAAGTTTAAGAACAAAAAGATTATTAGTATATTATTAGCAAATTAAATTTTTAACCCTATAAAGCCTGAACCATGAAATCATTGCCAGAAAATTCAGGTTTTTTTTTTTTTTTTTTTTTAAATGGAGTGTTTATTTACCCATCTTATTTACCAACACGAGTTGCTATTTCAGATTCTATTTTATACCCTTTTTTTTTATCTTTCCCTACAAACCCCGAATAAAGCGAAAAAAATCAAAAATTAATTCGTAATTGTCATATTTGAGGTTTAATTTGTATGATTTTTGCTACATCTGCTATTTTTGGTGCATGATTTATGGTCTGTGATGGATTATACAGAATACAGAAAGCTTTTATTGTCAAGTGAACTCGAACACAGAAGGAATTTGACATAATGAATGAAACTGTGGTAGCTACACAACAATAACAAGACAGGCAATAAATATATAAATCTAAGTCTAGAAAAATTCTAAATGAAATATTACATGTAAAAGAAAAGTACTATGTAAATAAAAAGTACTGTACAGGAGAGACATAAACCTGCCTAAACCAGAGTAATAAATTATGTGTGAATTGAATGTTTCTGATTGTGTACATCAGGTATTTCAGGCAAAAAACAAATCTCACACTGATGATGTGGAGGTCTCAAAAACTCACATATCAAATAGGATTAGTTTGGCTTTACAGGGTTAAGATGCAGTTTTTAATTAGGCTGAAGAATATATGCTACCAGGACGTATTTTGCTTCATAACTTCCTTTAAACGTTGAAATGTGAATAAAGATGAGTTTATTGCAGGTCGGCTGTAATCCGGGCTTTGACAAAAACAATAACAGGAGATGAAGTTTGGTTTGTTGCTTCCAGCTGTTTGTTAAAAGCAGAAAAAAAAAGTTTGATTTTCAACTTTTTGAACTTACAGTGTTGTGAAACTTTACCAAGTCTGAGCTAAAATCCAGATGCTTCATCAACATCAGCAAGAGGCAGACAGGAGACAAGCATGGAGGCAAAATAAAAACTAGTTAAATATCTCTCTGGTGTGCAGAGTGACAGGTTTAGTTTTTCAAGTATTAAACACTTTCAGGCACTTAGAGAACAGTTTTACAGGCTGAGTCCATTTTTCCCCCTAAAATTTTGTAAAATAAAAAAATAGGGGAAAAAAATCAACTTCAGTTTTTTGTAGTTTTTTAAATTGATGGACATTTTTGAGTTCTCTCTGCTTCTGGCCTTCGTTGTGTTGCATCTATAGAGATGCAGGACTTTATATTGCAGTTGAAAATTGTCCAAATTAAGTAAAAACATGACAGGAGCAACAAAACATCTAGAGCAGGGGTGTCAAACTCTGGCCCGAGGGCCAAATTTGGCCTGCTTTGTAGTTATATTTGGCCCGCGAGACCATACCAAATGACTACTAGAGCTGCCCCCGGGTATTATACTGTACAGCGCATTCACCGCTAATACTACAAATCCCATAATGCCCTGTTGTTGTTTTGGCGCATCAATCAAGACAGGACCCAGAAACTCCCTCTCCTCTGTGACAGTAGGCATAGCGACTTCACACTACAACTGTGCCGCTGATGTGTTTTTTTATTTATAATTTGATTTTGTATGTCTCCACTATTAAGTTATATATAATGTATGGTAATAAGCGTTGCTTGTTCCATGTTCAATGTTAAAGCAAAATTTGTTTTGGTCCATATTAAAAGGTTCATTTGTTCAATGTTGGCCCGCGACTTTGTTCAGGTTTGAAATTTTGGCCCACTGTGTTTTTGAGATTGACACCCCTGATCTAGAGGGTTAAACTAAATTAAGTCGTAGATAATGAACTACATAGTACAGGAGAGAGTTAAATCAACAGACCTGATGTTACTTGTTGGGTTAAATTACACGACTCCTAAAATGTTTTTTTTTATCATATAGGTCAAAAGATCAGCGTCTCATCCCCACTGTTTTCCTCACCAATCCGATACTTGAGTACAGAATCAGAGAAACTTCAACAAACGAATACAGATGATAAAAAGTCTGTTCCAGCTGCACTGCGCCGTCTGCAAAGTCTTATTGAGCAGAATCTACTGTAGACGAGTAGAACTGGGTCAGTGAGCACCGTCTGCTAACATTTAGTAAAGGTACGCTGTGCTGTTAACGGAGTAAATCATTTAAAACGGATACCTGAGTGTCTTTAAATATTCCTGCACACACAAAAAAATATTCACAGACGATGGAAATAATAATATTTTATTGAACTGACACACAAATTTCCCTCCAAAAGCTGCAGCTCTGATCTTTACACAGCGATTTATTTTGGCATTTCTCACTTCATTGGCATATTATTCAATTCTATTTGACTAAAACTGAATTTAACAGTTTGAAGACGTTGTTTCCAGCTAATCACAGCGACACACTCTGGTTCTCTGGACCTGGACGTAGTCTGTCAGCGGTTCAGAGCGAGGACTCTTTCACCCCGGCGTCACCTTCTTCTTCTTCTCCTCTTCAGACCCGCTTCAGTGGCTCAAGAATTTATCGAGCCATAGTTCACGTATGACTCTGACAGCAGCAGCAGTTCCCATCAAGCGGCTAATATTTGGACTAGGCCCTGGTGGGAGAGCGTTTACTTTGTGCCGTGTCCCCTGCTGATGATAAAACACACATTTACCCCAAACCGCTGAGCTCCAAAATCCACCTTTACGTTGCAGAATTGATTGTAGAACAGAAACCTCCGGATCATTGATATTTCGGTACGGATCCGCCACTCAGCAGTTTCTCTGTTTTATGACACATGAGTGATGATGAAGGTGACTTCAAGGGAACGTTCACAGTCTCTCCCGGCGTTGGAAAACACATGCAGCGCCTTTTATAAAAATAGCACATTGCACGAGATTTGTAGCATTTTCCTGACTTTCTTTCTGCTGCACGTCGTTTCTGACACTTGCGACCGCAGAGTATTCGTTTGCCGCACGGCGGTTAATTTAAGTGTTAATTGTTGGTTGAAACTACCTGGAGGAGTGACCTTCACACGTCTTCTTGCTGTGATTGCTGAATAATGATTCAGCGTAGTGTGAGAATAGAATGGCACAGGCTTTGCAGTGGAGTAGTAGATGAAGAGTTCACCTACAAAGAGTGTTTTCACCGTAAATAAACAAAATAGTGAAGGAAAGGACAAAGTAGAATGCATTCACAACATTATACTGAAGAGGGAAAATCTGGTTTATTAGGAATAACTGGACTAATAGCAGCTGATCAGGATGACTTAGATGAATGTAGTTTAACTAACATGGATACCAGAAAGTGTTTGTTGTTTCTCATGAAGCGTTGCTACAGCAGATGTAGCCGTCGTAGCTCATGAACTGTAATGTTTCAGGATGTGAGCGTTACATGTTTACATGTTGATTGAATTCTGTCGACAAATCAGGATGACTGTTTTCTTTTTTTTAAGGTTTTTTTTTGGGTTTTGTCGTTTTTGTTTGTGTAGACAGCCAAAGAGAGACTTCTGAGGTTGTGTTTGAGACTTTTCACTAAGTTTGAGGTGTTTCCTGGATGTCTAGAGCTTTTTGCTTTAGTAGTAGACTGTGCACAGGTTCTGTATCTACGATGGTAAATCCACGTACATCAACCTCAACCGACCACATCGTAAAATGTTGGACGGACTGACTTTTGAATGGTTTCATCATGTTGAGGATATTATTACCCAGACATCTAGAGGAGGGCTGTAAGGGCGCGTAGTAGTTAGCACTGTTGTCTCGCAGCCAGAAGGTCACTGGTTCGCGTCCCGGTGGGGGCACCGGGATCTTTCTGCGTGGAGTCTCCATGTTCTCCCCGTGCAGCGTGGGTTCTCTCCGGGTTCTCCGGCTTCCTCCCACAAGTCCAAAAACATGTT
>NW_007579100.1:13082-14441 GCF_000690725.1 Stegastes partitus | reverse complement strand
TGGATCTGGAGTTTGTGATTCACTTCCCATGAAGTAATTCAGGTGAATGAACACAAGTAGTTTGTATTTTAAATATAAGTTGATTTACCTACTTGGGGATCAAATGAAGCCACATTGGAAACATTGGTTATGAGGAAAAGTTGCAGCCAGAGTTCAAACTCATCTTGGTGGTTTGTAATGTTTCTTTGCAGTTGAAGACTTTTTCTGTTGGTAAACCGTCAGAGGAGTGGATGATGAATGTAATGCTGTCTTTTTATGTTTATTAGTGAACATTACATAGAAGGAAAAAATCACTTAATTTGTTTTCATTCGCGACCGGCAACCTTTAAGGTGGACCGTCTTCTAGCATTTCAGGTGATATCATGAATCAGTCGATACATCTTAAATGGTGACACAACGTTTGCCGTTCCATTTATTTTTATTGTCTCTCTTGCATCTTTTAAGCTGATTGGATCTTAAAGCAGATATTCTATTTCCTCTCCATGTCGTTTCCTCCGTTCACTCCACATGTGACACTATTTGCATTCTGATTTTTTTCCATCCATAACTTGTCCCTCATCATCGACTCAAATATCTCAACACAACAATATGACTTTTGAGGTGTTGTTTGTTTCCGTGACTCGCAGTCAACCTGTCGACCCAGCTGCACTTGCTGATGCCATTTTGGAGGAATAACAATCTCCACTTTCACTGCCTCCATATCAAAGAAGCACCATCACGTTTTCAGAATGGAGGTATAAGTTCTCATGACGTTCCTGTTCTCTGATGTTGAAGAAAACTGAAAGAGATTTATTGTCCATTTCGCCGGAGCTTTCCTGCTGTTGAAGGAAACGTACAGACAGGATTTAGCAAATGTAGAAAAAACCTCAAGAGAACAAGCAGCAGCATCAATAAAACTCAAAGACAGTAAAAACATTCAGTAGAAGTATCACCTGGGGCCTTTTATTGTTTTTTATCCAGAGTTAAAATAAGTGTGCCTGAAACAGCAAACCAGCTTCATTACTTTTCCATCAGTCATTGACTATTTGCTGCACATTAAGTTATTACAAAGAACAATTAGAATATTTGGAATTTTCTGAGGTGGGAAACTCTGACAATCCTTTGTATACATACATTGTGATGTGTGATCACTTCTAAACAAATTTATAATGAAAACTGTGTCACTTTTTAACGTGTTGAATCACAACTATGCACAATCATTACACTGGTAGTGAAGCTGTCAGGTTAGTCAACACATTTATTGAACAGATTTTTACAAGCAGACAGCATCCAGGTGTATGTATACTTGCTGCATATTCAAACGCTATTTTTTTATTTTTGGAACGTGCAGCAACATCCATATAATTACAGCTCATACGA
>NW_007579100.1:0-12421 GCF_000690725.1 Stegastes partitus | reverse complement strand
CATCAGTGCTTCATGTTCTCAGTCGTCCTGACTAAATACAAACTCAGCAGCAACCTGGAAGTTTAATAAAAACTATATAAAACTCATTTCATCCCTGCTTAATAGAGTAACAGTGTTCGATACCTGCTGCTCCGAAGACCAGCATCAGCAACGAGCTGACATCAGCTAAAACTACCTTCAAACAACACAACAGACTCAGTGTCCTTGTGTCTGTATGTCTCTGTGCAATAAACAATTAATGAGCTAATATTTACACCATGAATACGTGTTGATCCCCACAGCGCCTGTGTGAATTATTAGGATCCTTTGCTTTAATTGCACATCCAGGTACAGTAGAAACGGCGCTGCCGAGTGTAAGCGGAGCTCCACATTAGACTATTTCTGGCTGCACAGCTGGAAAGCACTTTAAAGGCAAGCGAGCCATTTATTTGTACTTATTATAGATATATGACTGTGTGTGCCCACACCAATAGAGGACCCTGCTGTGCTGGGGGAAAAAAGGCATCTCCTTGTTTCCAGCTTTGATAAACATGAGATTCAAATACAAACTGCAGCAACAGTGGAGCCACATAGACAACAGAAAAGTGTGATTGCTACCCAAAGGCCCATTGATCAAAGTCTGGCCTGTTGACAGGCACCTGGGCTTCCTCATTTTCCCAAATCACTGGGGATCACTGAGGAGTAAATAACAACTGCTGCTCTTCACATTCAACCGCTATCTGCTTTTGCTTTTTTCTCACTCGCTGTTGCTCTTTCAACTTTGTGTTTTGCGTTTAGCACAATTCATACATCGTATATTTAGTATCTTTGACCCAAACAGGGATATTTGCAGTAGAATTTTGTTTGTTTTATAGCTGAGAAATGTATAATTTGAGAAAAACTCAAAGAAAAGTATTTTTTAAAAAGAGAGAAATCTGTAAAAGATGTAAAAGCTTTCATTAAAAAATGTAAATAAATATTGTAGCTCTTATTCTGGCTTAGTGGTTCTATGGTTACTCACTGATAATGTGCAAAACACTGCAAAGTTGCTGTTTTATTCTGTGCACTAGATCTGAAAGTCTGCACCATGTATGAGGTATATAAGAGGTTAGCACCGTGCAAACTCTCATACAGACATTTTAAAATCTGTAAAATGTTCTTTATTGATGTGTTGCTTTGTTGTCCACTTATTTTAAGATGCAACACAACCTACCAAACTGTCTGCTTCATGATGACATCATGGTGCTAAAGCGCTCGTCTGGACGACATCATTTGGTTTTAAAATGCTATTTTAGGATTAAAACATATTAAACCTTGGTCTTATCCACATATTGATTCAAACATTACTTTCTAAGAATATGCATCAACAGATGAGCCTCCAATTTCTGCTGACAAATATGTTTGGGAGGAAATAATTTCCTGTCCAGATGGAAATCAGTGGCAAAGTCCAGCTTCACTGCAGGAAGTGTGACTTTCTCAGACTCAGGAGGTGGAGGGTCGGCCCAAGATAACGGACCTGTAATGGGACTGTTGACGCCAGAAGCAGATAAAAGGAAAATAAATGTCAAACACAGACTGTGAACATTTTCACATTAGCTGTGTTGTCATATAAAACAAATCTGAAGCGAACTTTTAAAATGTTGCGTCAGAGAGAGACGAAAATTAGTCTTGATTCCATGAACGGCTTAAAGCAAGTTCGTCGGACTCTCCAGATGTTGACTGTGGGTGTAAACCTGCCGTTTGTTACACATTTCACGCTTCTTTCTCCTTCCGCTATCTACATATTACTAAAATCCCCTTCACAACAGGAAACAAGAACAACAACCTCCAAGCAGCAACCTAAATGCTGAAACTTTCAAGTTTTGCAAAGGATTTGGTTTCGAGTTTGGTTAATTAGTTATCTTGTTTCCATGTTTGCAAATGTTCCACCAAAACAATTCCCACATCATTAGTTTTAGGGCTTCCAGCAAAAAGAAGAAAAACAGCACAAATAGGCTTCAAAAGTATGAAACACAAATAAGAAAGAATAAAATATATAAAAACAAACATTGTAAACATTAAAAAAAATTCTTTTGAAAGTTGAAAATATAAACATAGGTTACAGATATGAACATGAAAAAGTAAATCTGATCAAAAATCAAACTAATTGCAAATATTTGCAACTACATACAAAGCAGGTGTGGCTTCTTTCTGTCTTTATTGATGCCACTCCTGAAAACAGTTTCTGTCCAACATGAGGCGGACAGGACGTTAGAGGAGCTGCACTTCCAGGGACTTTCTATCACTTTTGTTTTGTAAAACAACAAACAATGACGACGATGCTGCGGTACATATTTCATACACTTTATACGTTTTTTTTAAGTTATTTTTTGGCCTTTGTGCCTTTATTTGATAGATCAGTGAGAGAGAGACAGGAAGATGGGGGAGAAGAGTAGGGGGAGGACGTGTGGGAAAGGGTCATGAGTGGGATTCAAACTCATGACCTCCACATTGGGACTGTAGCCCTGCACATGGGACACCAGCTCAACCAGGTGAGCTATAGCGGCGCCCCCTTCATACGTTTTTTTAAATTCACGTTCACAACATCATATCTCTGGTTCTCGGTAGTCGATCATCATGAAACAACAACTGGGAGAGAGTTTAAAATCTGCACTTTCCAGTGAAGTTGATGTGTGTTAGTTTGTCTGCTGTGGCGTGTCCAAAATGTCATAAGATTATATCACGCCGGCGTGACAGCGGACCTCTAAGGGTTAAAGTTAAATGTTTGCTCAGTTATTAGCAAAGATGTCTCCCGTTGTGTGCGTTCGCTCTTCATCAAAAGGTCAAAAACGACCTCGAGCAAGTGAAAGAACTGGTGGAAGTGTTTTTAAATTTGGACATTTTCCTAAAGCGATACTTCAAATTGTGCATAAAAATGCATCACGGAAACCAAACTATGGAATGTAAGTTAAATATCCTTTTATTTAAACCGTGTCATTTTGGATTACACAAAGTTCAGTCGCTGTCTTTTCACTACACACACACTCATCTGCCCTGAGTGGTCTGAAGACACACTGCGATGTTCTTTCACATTAAGAGTCCGACTAAGGGAGCAGGCAGGAATAAAGCCCATCTGTTTCTCTGTGATGTGGCTCCTGCAGAGCTCTCTCCACATTATCAATCGCCCCACTGAGCCAAACGCTGGTAATTGTATCATATCTGCTGGCACAGACTACAAAGTCACAGCGACGACTCCGTCACATGAGCGGCACACACCACAAATAGGAAATGCTCTGTGGATTTTCAGATGGTGCCTCTCGTAAATGCAAACTGAACATTTTGTGTGAAAGTGACTCTCGGTAACTGGGCTCCGAGGGTCGTGTTTGCCGACCGAATGGCTCCATACAAACACATCTCACCCTGAAATAGGCAATAACACAGAAGGAACAAATGCCTCCTCCAGTCCAGTTTGCTCCTCTTTTACAGCTCTGGGTGTTTCTGGACAGTCTGCAGCGGTAGCACATGTTTTTCTGTGTTCAGCTGGGAGGAAACCTTGATGTAAAATATTAGAATAAAACCCTGTCCCACGTCAGATGTACTTACTGCACTGCACATGTTTGTATTCGAGCAAATTTGCTTTATTTTTACGCTAGTTTTGTCCTAAAACTGCTTCACACTCTTGAGAAAATTCTAGTCAAGCAAAGTGTTTAAAGTATCAGAAAGCAAATGTTTTACAAAAAGTACAACAACGCTCTATTGGTTCATCATGCAGGCACACACGGGAATGCAGTTCATTTGTGGCTCCCAATTTCCATATTCATAGGAAATGCTATGAATGCATAATATAAAAAAGAGAATGAATGTGGCTAAGTGGGGGTGAACGGGATAAAATCTGTTTGTGATTTAAGAGCATGTCTTCTTCTCAGTGCTGTAGTTTGTTATTGTTGTGTTATGATGATATATGCCTCATTATATTTTGTTATTTTCAACTTTTTAATCTAATAAATCAAATCAGGTTTATTGTCATTTTGTTGTAGTACAGGCAAGATGAGAGAGTGTTTCTTCAGGATCAGTAAAGTTTTGCAGAACGCACGTCTGGGATAACACACTAAACGTTCATTGTCGCTGTCTCCTGAAGGGGGCGCTGTGTCTATACACGCCGCCAGTCATTGAACATGGTGAACCTCTTCAGGTCCTGGTAGGTCTTCAGGGACACAAAGACACACGATGGTGTGACGATGGTGAAGCCACAGATGCTGCCCAGAGCTGTCTGTCTGTCTGTCTGCATCCCCTCCAGCTGTATGTCCGTCTGGGATGCTGTCATGTTTCTGTTAAAGCAGACACACAGCAGTCCCTCCACTCTCTGAGGGTTTCTCTCAGCAAACGTAGCTCATCCAGCTTGTTGTGGAGGGAGCAGACATTGGAGAGTAGGAGGACGGCCCTGCTGGTCTGGAGGAGTTAGCCTTTAGCTTAGCATGGCTCCCGGCTCACTTCCTCCTCCTTTGTTTACATTCATACCGTTTGTGCTTCCTTCTCTCTCGGGTAACTGCCGGCGTAGTCTACAATTGGACTCCGTGTTGGTGTAGTTTGTCCAGATCACAACCGATCGCCGCAATTCCAGCGCCGTCCACTGTCCCGATGTTCAGCAAAGTCTCTCGGCTTTAAGTTTTGTGTAATGAACGTCTAGGATAGGCAAGACATTCAAAACGTTCACTTTCGTTGTCTCCTGAAGGGGGCGCTGCGTCTATGTGCACCGCCATCACCATGGCTTCAACCAAAGCTTCCAATCACCTGATCTTAAGCGTCTCTCAGTGGTATTACATATTTGTTGCTAAATGAGAAGCAAAATATTTGTAATTCGCTGATAAACCTTCAAAACTTAACTAATGTCAAACCACAGAAAACCTGGAGGTTTAACTTTAGCAGGAAATAATGTATTTATGTCAAACCATAGCAACTATATTAAGATGATTAAAGCCTCATCACATCAAGTTTTTACCCTTTTTTAACCAAGTTAACATGTCTGAATGGTGTTTATTTACACGCTAACAGCGGTGGTACTACTTTGACCACATTTCTCCATAGTATGATACTAACAGCTCTGTTTTCTGAATCAAAAAGCTTCTCAGGAGTGAAGACATTTGGAGATGTGCCAAATCAATTTAAGCCTGTAATTGTGCCAAAGCTGTACAGCTTAACAACAGGCTGCATATATCCTTAAACAGCTTCAGCCCTGCTCATTCCACGATGTGAAACCCACATTGAGTCATTGTTTGTGGTTTCGCTGTAAGCTGCACAGGTCTGATGTTTTATCTGAAACTTTAAAAAATGCAGGATGTGGACCTGGAGATGGACCCAAAGCAGACACTCTGAAAAACAAAAGCCTGTTGTTATTCTTACTGATCCTGCGAGGAGGAACATTTTACTGGACTGGATCAACAGTTGAGTTCTGGTAGAGACGACTGACCGACTAGTGTCTCTGAAATATTACATATATCCATCCATCCATTATCTATACTCCGCTTAATCCTCACTAGGGTCGCGGGGGGGCTGGAGTCTATCCCAGCCGACTCAGGGTGAAGGCAGGGGACACCCTGGACAGGTCGCCAATCCATCGCAGGGCCACACTTAGAGACAGACAACCAAGCACACTCACATTCACAATATTACATATATATACTTTACATTCAGAAACCGACCAATTTTATGAGATTTGGGACCCTATAATGCAGAACCAGGAATATCAGTCGTTAAGCTGCGAGGTTGTTACTATTGACATTTTCCTGTAAGAACCTGAGCTGGTGTGTGTTTGTTTGCTTGTTTTGTTTGTGGTAATTGTTATAATAGCTGTTCCTGTAATGTATTCTGTCAGCTAAATGTTTAAAAAATGACATTAATTTTCGTTGGCATCCACACAAGCACAAAAATCAGGAGTAAACAAAGGAGTCAGTGCCACGGCTGAGCGTTTCCACCTTGAAGCTGCAGTAAAGCGATGAAAGCTTTAAAAACATAGATTTAGACGTTCCATATATAACCGACCTAAAGAACCAGTCCTGTCAGTTAAAATCTTGTCCAGTGTCGCTTCCTTCATTTCGGCACCATAACGATATCGTCACACTCCAACCTGGAAAGCATCATTTATCCTCTCAGGTCTGACTGCTGTAACTGCCTCCTTTTTAATATAAACCAAAAGTCACTAGTTCAGCTGAAACCAGAAGTCGAGCTCACACATCACATCAGTCCAGTCCTGCCTTCCTTCCACTGGCTCCAGGTTTGTTTGAGAATTGATTTTACTGCGCACCTTTAAAGCACATCTGGTTCTGTCCCCCGAGCAGCACGGCAGCAGCGTTGAGCCCATATGAGCTCAGCGCTCAGCCTTAGATCCTCAGGTGGAGCCTTCTGGCTGCTCCAGAGCAAAAGGCTTAAATCTGAGGGTGACCGAGCTGCTGCCATCAGGACCCCTGAGCTCTGAAACGACTCAAGAGACGAGGGTCATGACTTCTTTTAATCATTCCTTAAAGCCTCCCCCCCCTTTTTTTTTTATAGAGTTGCTTTTATCTGATGTCTGGTTTTTATTGCTCTTGCTCCTTTATTTGTACTTCATGTTGACATTTTGCATGTCTTTTATCTTAATTTTACCTTCACTCCGCCTCACTTTGTTTGGCCTTGCTGTCTGGCTTCCTGCTGTTATTTGCCTTCTGGGTATCCAGGGACCAACTTGAATATTCATAGGGCCATGCATATTAAAAGCAAAAGTGGGGAGTTACATCTAGGCCATGTTAAAGTATGAAGTGTATGTTTTCATGGGAAAAACTTCCAAGTGTGTATTTTTGATGATCAGGTTTAATCAGAGTGAGGACAGGAAGTTTCCTTTATTTTCTGGATCTAATGTACCTCATCAGGTGTGTTCAGGTGGCTCAGTGGGTGTAAATAGACTATAGATAATATATAAAAGATGGCTATAACCTCCAGGTCTGACAAGAGAAGCTAATGCAGAAGTACGTTAAACCTGCATTCTCTCTAACAACCAGCAGGGGGCGACTCCTCTGTTAGATTGTGTAGAAATCAATGAGAAAATGACCCAGCTTCTCACTTGGTTTGTTCCTTCTGTAAACATTTTCCTTATCAGTTTATGGTCTCAATTGGTCGTTCCAAGACTTTTTGTATTTGGCATGATATTTATTTTTTAAATTATGATCCCATTTTGAGGAAAACTGGTGATCAAAGAGGGTATGTTTTAGTTCTCAGTAAGAAATCCCTCACTTGTCATGTCTGGTTTCCTCAAGACCACAAACCAACGGGTGACATCATGGTGGCTATGTCCATTTGTTGTACAGTTTGTGGAGTTAACTTTCATGTTAGTTGGATTAAATTTAGATTGAAATCACTTTATTTGGTCACACAGGCTCAGTATTTATTGAAAAGACTATATAGAGTAGAAAGAGCTTGAATGGTTCCCAGATTATCGAAGTTTACTGACAGAAAACAGCTGACAGAGCAGTTTACAGATCTCACATATAATTTATTTCTTGTGTAATAAACTCTAGAAGATCTGACATCAACATGGTTTTATCTTAATCTCATATATGATAACGGTGCTGTGTTCTTGTTGTTCTGGTTGTATGTGTGTTGCTGCTTTTCCACTAATTAGGAAAACTGTCTTCCTTCTGCTTTTTTCACCTTTTACAAACCTGAGAATGTTTTTTAATGTTTATAGTTTCAGTGACAGTAAAACAACTCCCAGCTCTCTTCGCTGCAGCTTTAATTGATTCAAGAAATGCATCCCTTAAAAATGTTTAACAGGATAGTCAAAGCAGATCAGCGTAATTCCTCTGTGATCCTTTTAGGTGAGGTCCAAACTACTCAAGCTGTCACTGGGAATCTGGTTGAGGGTCTTGGAAGGCGTTGAGTAAATAGAAATGCAGCGGAAAAACAGACTCGCTCACGGTTACGAACTTCTTTGATCAAGACGGGAGCTGAACTTAAATCGTCAAGAAAGCCGAGACCTCCTCACTCGCTGCTCTATTTTAATACCTACCTGCCGCCTCTCGACCCGTCTCCTCTCCGCGGTCCTTTGTGGTGAGGAAGTGTAGTTCTCTAAGGTTCTGTGCTCATTTCAGAGAACTTTCAGGAGAGCAGGAATGAACACCGCAAAGAAAAAGAGACTTGATCTGCAAGTCTGCAAAAAGAAACTGCCTGAATTTATATCATTCAATTTCAAAACCTCGTATATTGTCGAGGCCGTTACAGGTGCACTTTAATGTTTGAAATGAAAAGTAATAATAAGTTGCATTGAAGTCATGCGCACATATTACAGCTTTCATTTTTCTAATCTGTTTTAAAAAGTCACTCTGATTATTGGTTAATCAATCAGGAAGTCATTTCTCAAATGTTGTAAATGTCGTAAATCTACAGAGGAAAATTCTGGACTTTACTGGTGATTAAAGTCATGGAGCATAAAGATGTCAAATCGAAGGCACTTTATCGAAATGGATAGTTAAAAATATGACTCCTGTAATAACTGTAACCTCCACGTATAGATTATAACAAGACAAAGACTTACAGCAGGTTCACAGGAAGTCGTAGTGCTCGATTCAGATTAGTGAGAAGTGAGATCATTTTTTTTTTAATGCTGCTGATATCAGGTTCCTGCATGAACTGCTCATAATCTGGAACTGATCAAAGGTGGACATGGAGGCCAGTGAAGGCAGCGGTTATTGTTTCATTTATAAGTCAAAGTGCAGCAGAAGCCAACGAATCTGTGAGAAGTTTCAGATACTCGCAGATCGACCACACTGTCCCTCCACAGATGCTCTGCATGTTTGTATTCACGGAGGGACTCTGGCCGGTAGAATTGGATAGAATGGTGATTTATGGTGGCGTAAAAGTTGTCTGAATTCACACTGAGGCTGCCTTGCAAAAAAAATCTATAAAAGATCACACCTTGATCTGATTTAGGACTCAACAGGTGCGGAGTAGTCGTTGCATGGACACAAATTTTGGGCTGCACACAAATGTCAACTTGTAAACTTGGGTAGGTGATAAATAACAGAATATCTATAACACTGACAACCTGCTGGTGGCTCTGGGAGACGACAGCAGTGCTTTGGGCGAAATGCTAATGTCCAGATTGGCAGCAACATGCTAACGGTGACTAGCAATGCTGATGATTAACATGTATAACGTTGACCAGGTTCATCCTCTTAGTTTTTAGCACGTTTGCACTCTAAACGTCGCTAATTAGCACCAGACAGGAAGCACAGCTGTGACTCACCTCAGCATCATTCATTTTGATGTATTCCATCATGAAGTATTAAACAATTATAATATGAATACTTTTCCCAAATTTCTGGTAAATCCATCCTAATGAATAATTGTCAAGATACTTCATTAAAAACCAAAAAGGCCTTCGGCGAGAGGAAAAGTCAGAGCGGTTAAAGTCGGGAGAATACATTATCAGGGAAACCGTGAACTGTGCAAACTATCATAGCAATCACTCACATTGATATTTCAGTCTGGACCATTAACTGACATTAACATCCAGAGAGGAGAAGTCAGAGGATCACAGACGTTATTAGGATTCATCTTGTAAGAAACTTCATGGCAATCAGTCTGATAGTTGTGAACATATTTCCAAATAAAACACAAATGTGATCCTCATCGTGGAATTAGACGAAAAGTCAGAAAGCAGTCTGAGTTTTTCTCTGCAAAGAAGTAACTCTGTTGTAGTACATAGTAATGTTCCACCCAAGTGAAAATGAACTCATATTTGGTCGAAAAATGCAGGTTTGACAAATAAAATGTAATTCTCTAAATGTTTGATCAGTTTGAAATAATGCAGAGCCGCTAACATGGATGGAGGCTCTGACTCGTAGCTCATTTCTTGTCTATCGACGTCTAAATGCATGAAAATGAATCAGTAATTAAAAGTTAACTCACAAGATTCTGCTTGAGACAAATGAAAATGAATGAAAATGAATGAAAATGTTAGATTTTCAGAAGAAACTCTGCATTTCGACAAATTTTCTACAATTTTTTCCCACTAAACTCGCACTGACCATTAAATAAGTGATCTGGTGTTATTGGTGGTTCATCGGTGTAGCGCTGTTCAGGATGTTGTCCAGACATCTGTGAGTATCCATTATGTTCTCGAAGCTCCACAGACTGGTGCTGTTGTATTATGGATTTGTTTTTGCTGAGGAACCGCGTCCTCGACCGACATCGCTGCTTTGTTAAAGCTCGATGGCAGCGGTGCGAGTTCCTGCCGCTCTGGTCTGACTCTTCGCACGGATCTGAGCTTTTGGCCACGAGTTTAACACTTGAGTGTGTGGCGGAGGGATTACGTGACGGCGTCTGGATGAGCGGGTTATTAGTATGCTCAGGCAGGATCATCCAGTCAGGTCTATTCACTCAGCCAGTCTCGCTCCACAGCGCTTCACTGCTGTCAGAGTTGCATCATTAAGACGTTCCTTCTGCTTCATTGATCAGCTTGTTTTGAAGGAGGGGTAGTGGTGCAGAGACATTTATCAATATAGAAACACATAGGAGGGCAACGATGAATCACAGAAAAGTAAACAACGGTTCCTCTTCCGGTTGAGCAAACGTAATTGAGTCAACCGGAAGAAGAACGGTTAATAAAACATAATTCTAACATATTTCATATTAAGATTGTAGATAAGCATACATGAAGCAGGGAACAGGTTAAATCTACAGAACAGACCCCTGAACAGAGCAAAGTGAGGCCTTAAATGACCTTCATCTGCTCTCACATTAGTTATTAACATGTTGAACCTGTTGATTTTAGTTTTATTCCTGATTAGAAGCACAGAGCTGGTTTGTAAACGGGCTGACAGTAGCTACGTTGTGCTGAAGAGACTCGTTTTGTAATCAACAACAAACTGAAATCTAGCGAGACTCCAGTGAGTGTCTTGTTAGTGTAACAGCTCAACCACAAACTCAGTAGAGCTGCACATCTGGAGGAAACTCTGCTGTTTATTCTTTTAACAGACAGAGACAAAGGGAGCTCAGGAGCCCATTATAACATCAGCTATCAGTCACGACTGTCAATCCACAGACACTTGGCAGACTTCTTTAAGCTCTTAAAGTTTATTAACGGATCAATAATTCCCAAAATGACCATCGGCACACTTAATCGAGTGCCAGGATTTAGCAATTTAGAACATACTGATTGGGAAAAAATGACTGATTTAGTGTCTTCTGTGGAGAACTTGACTCTTTTTGGATGGAGCCATGGACTATTGGAGCCAGCTTGCTTCCAATTAACCATTTTCTCATATATTTTTACATGTAGAATTGTTTTTTAAATGTTGAACAAATGCAGGTTTTGTTGGGGGATTTTAACATCAATGTACCAAATAACACCTGTTCATTTTTAAAGTAAAAACAACCTTTTTGTTTAAATTATTTTTGATATACACCGTGTTTGGAGAATGAATGGGAATCTTGCAACAAAAATTGATGCTTGGCAAGTGAAATTTCATCTCATTGGCAGGAAAAGAGCCATAGTTTGTGCAGGAGGTTGAGAGGTTCTGATTAGATAAACCTGGGCTCACGTCCAGTCTCAGTGTCGACTCTGGAACCAAACTTCTTGATAAACGGTGATCCGTTCTTATTCAGGAGTAGCACGGGGTGAGATATTTGCGTGGGGATGCTCACAAACCCTCGACTGTTTGCCTTAAAGTTGGAGTTTGTCTGGTTGATGAAAAGGTTTCCTCAGTGTAGCTTAAGGTCGCACAGCGGAAAACTTTGATTTGTGCACCGAACAAAAAGTCAGCGTTCAACCTTTTTGAGGCAAATAGGTGGGGATCTGGAAGGGAGCCACCGTCAGGCTCTGTAGTCTTATTGGGGGATATGCTTTCTTGGCAATGGTTAGTAAATCTGTAACAGGTTGATTGGGAAGAACGGCCTCCTGATTCTAAACCTGAATGGCCCAAATGGTATTGACTTCTTTGCTGTACAGGGTTTGCCCATAATAAACACCATGTTCCAACACAATGATGCTCCAAAGAGTTCCTTCTGCCAAAGTTCAAGGTGAGAGGGACTGATGAGGAAAGGACCAAATACAGAAGCCACAGACTGGCAGCTAAAAGCAACAAAAGAAACTTTAATCAAAACTCTATCGAGCCAACAACGGCAGGGGAGCAAACAAAAGACTGCTGATTGTCAGGAAGAATCCAAACTCAAAGTTCACGGGATAGTAAAGGATGTAAACCGAAAAAAGAGAATCCAAAGTGTAAAAAAAAACAAGTTCACATGAAGTACAAGGAGCAGAACAGGCAGGTAGCAGGGAGAAAACAAGGGAAGAAGACAGACAAAAACTATACAAACCAGAGGAACAGGAGGTGAACTTAAAACAGGAAGTCAAGCAGAAGACGAAACAGGAAGCTGCAGGACTGTATATGCACAAGGAACCAATCAGGAGACAAGACTAATTAAGGGAATC
>NW_007579099.1:212080-218233 GCF_000690725.1 Stegastes partitus | reverse complement strand
AATCAGTTAACAAGCAGACGTTTTGCTTTATTAGTGAGATAATAGCAGAGGCTGTACACTGCACCTTTGGTTGCCTGTTTGTCCATAGGATACGGATTTTTTCTTTCAAATAACAGCAAATGTATGTAAAACAATAATTTTTGTGGATTTAAATGCAGAAAAAATAGTGTCATTTGGCAGTCACACATTTTAAAGAACAAATGACTATTTGTCTGATGTAGACATTATCTACAATTTTGGACTGTAAATAACAGTCAATTTTTTCAAAAAACTTCAAAAGAAATATTTTTATTTTATTTTATTTTATTTTTTTACAATTTATCTGTTCATCACTGGTTTTCCCTATTTTTCTTTTATATATGAATTCATTGTGTTTTTTCACAGGACATTTTAAAAAAGAAATAAATAAAAATCTATCAAATATAAAAGACTTTTATCTTTTACATTTTAAATTTTTTACATGATTTTTTAATGTGCTGGACAGACTCCCTAAAAGGAGGCTCAGAGATTCATTCTTGAAAAGCTGCTTTAAAAATGTGTTGAATGTGACGCTAAAAAAATAAAAATAAAAAATGTGTTGAATGTGAAAGAAAGCAAATTATTCTAGATCAATATTATGATTTGAATTTAAAGAATTCTCAGGCCAATTCCTGGTTGACTTATGATTCAGACTACATGGTTCTACTCATGCTACAACAGGAACATGTTGGTTTGCTTCTCTGACGGTTACACTGGCCTTCACATCAAACACAAAAAACACACAGGGATTTGAAAGGCTGGCTGTTTTTATAGGATATAGCAGGGGTTTTCTTTGTTTGTTTTTTTTTACAGATTGGACTGTCATACCATGTCAGTGAATATTCCTGAGGTGAACCAAGCACAGGATTTCTGGAGAATTTATAGCTTCCTGTTGAACTTGGGTAAAGTCGATGGAAAGCCTTTACACATTTAAAATAATGAAGGTTTCCCGAAAAACACATTGATGCTACAGAAAAGGTCAGTGAATATCTGAAGTCTTTAAGCCTCAGTTGCTGGGGATTGTGAAAGTCTGTGCAAAATTTCTTGTCAATCCATACCATGCTTGTTGACATACTGCGATCAATCCACCTGACCCATGACGAAAACAGTGTTTCTTCTTTTCTTCAGTTTAAAAGTACACCAAAGAATAACTCCGCTTGTGGCTTGTTCACAACAGTGCCTATTTTGACTGTGAGTCTTGGCAGTTTTTCTCTCGACTTTCTACAACAGGATTTGGTAAACACAACAATGAACAAGCCCACGGATCATTTGTACAAGCAGCTTATTATGACCCAGAGCTAATATTCATTATGGCAGCACCCTCTAGAGGCTAGAATATCTATGATGGCAGCAAAGGAAGAAGTGATGCAATTACAGAACCACAGATTTAGTGTGGGGTGGAAGCTGAGGTTGATGGATGGATCGACAACACATTAGACTTGGAGTTTCTGGGGTGCTCTGGTGGCCAAATGGTTATAGCAACAGCCAAATTTTAGTGCCGAAAGCAAACCACACACAGATTAAAAAATGTCTCTACTCTATTAAACATAATGGGATGCATTCAGATTGTAGGGTCAAATGACTTGCACAACACTTCTTGAAGCCTTTCAGACTAATTTTAGCTTGACATAAATCATTTCAAACACTTGTCTCAGACTCTATGTACAACAAAATGCTGAAAATTTTCCCCCATATTAGCTTGTGTACCGAACTCCATTGGACTTTTTTTGTGGGGAGAGTCAGCAAACCATACTAGCATCGTAGAGTCTGTGTTTTCCAAATTTGTACACTGGAAGTGAAGTGTGAAAAGATTTCTTTTTATTAATTCATTCGTAGCGGCTGCAAGGTGGCGCAGTTGGTAGCACTGTTGCCTCGCAGCAAGAAGGTTGCCGGTTCGCGTCCCGGTGGGGGCACCGGAATCTTTCTGTGTGGAGTTTGCATGCTGCCCGTGCAGCGTGGGTTCTCTCCGGGTTCTCCGGCTTCCTCCCACACAGTCCAAAAACATGTTGAGGTTAATTGGTGATTGTAAATTGTCGTTGTCTGTCTCTAAGTGTAGCCCTGTGATAGACTAGCATGCCCTGCCTTTGCCCTTAGTCAGCTGGAATAGACTCCAGCCCCCAGTGACCCTAGTGAGGATTAAGCAATGTATAGATGATGGATGGATGGATGTTTCATGACTAATGGTCTTTTTTATTTGAGGCTGCTGTCCGTTTGACTTTGATTTAGTTTAGTTTTCAGACTGGCATTTCTCCTACTCAAAGAGGACAATGAAAATTTGTAAAAACAAATGCACACGCTGAGGGAAAATTTAATTGGTTTTGTTATTGAATGATTTTATTTTGATATTGGCAGCAGCAGACTTCCATACAGAGATCAAACACTCTTATAGTTAAATATTTAAAGACTTTTCAGATTTTCACTCCATAAGACTTTATTATTCATCAAAGAACCCACAATTAACATGTAATTTATATGTTCAGTACTGATTTAAAAAGCAGTCTTTAAAAATACTATTTTGGTTATTATTGGGAATTTAACATACTTGTGTTTTTAATTAAATTTTATTTTAATTTTTTTTAAACAGCAAATTGATGTTTCAGCCAAGATGAGCAGCACAATAAACAACACGACCTTGATTTTTACGGTGTTTCTGCTGGTTCTGAAAACGTTTTTACATTTGTAAAGCCCAGTGTGACAAAAGGAGCTGCAGAGAGTCCACATCAGTCTAACATAAAGGCCCTGATAAGCTGCTCATCACTTAAACATTCACATTAAAGAAATAAGATCAACACAAATAATAAATAAAAATAGATAATAGAAAAGTGAACATTCCTGAGGAGTTTTCAGCTGGACAAACCCATCTCCAAGGCGTTTGACTGTTGCTTGTGTTCTAATTTGCAGTGAATAAACTGTTTCATGTCTGTATTGTTGGTAGACATACAGACATGTAAATTTTTGTTTGCAGAGAAATTTAACTCAAGTAAATTTTCGTAGATTTTGCAGTGATCGTATGTGCAGCAGATGTTCTGGTGGTTCGATATGTTCTCATCAGTCTCTTACTTTCATAAAGGGAAACGTCTACAATCCATGACTGGACTAAAACTGTTGATGCATTAATGTGTTCATCACTTAAACTGCACTTATGTGATGTACTTTCACATAAACTCTCATTTAGCATCTATATACCAACAACATAGTAAAATGAGTGAAATTCAGATTTGGCTTTGGGTTTTTGTGTTCTACCCCAAGACTTCCTATGCCCCCATCTTGTCACCCCTATGAAAGATTTCTTTAAAGGAATACACTGAGTAGCAGAAAGATGAAACCTGGAGTGAGCTGACAGGATTTCTGATGTCTTCCTGCTGAATAAAGAGCAGTCAGTGCTGAGCTGTTCATCAGAGGAGGTCTTGTCCTCGGCACTCCTCCTTCCGGGACATTTCTGGTTTGTTGCACCTGTTTCTCCTCTCCTTGGTTCTGTAGCGAGTTCTCACCAACACCTGGTCAACCAGGTGCAGCTCCTCCAGTGCTCGCACCGCAATGCCAGCTTCAGCCACCGCCTCCTCATCATGGTACAGCCACTGCAGGCTGACCGTGAGGTCATCGAGAGGCTGCTGCCGTGCCACCGTTTTCTGACGGGTCTCCGAGAGTGTGAATGCCTCCCGGGCATAAAACTGTTGGATGATGGACAGCATGGCGTGGTACTGCTTCACGCTGGACCGGTCGCTCCTCAAGAAGGCCTTCAGTTTGCATCCTGTCCTCACCTTGTGGACCAGCTGGTGGACCAGTGTCCCCTGATACAACCTGAACAACATCATGAAGACAACATGGAGATTTTCAGCCCTGCAGGAGCCTTAAAATCCTTTTATTCTTCCAAACAGGGAAACACTATTTATTACAGCCTACAAAATGTTCTGTGTCATATGTGGACTTTAACTCTGAATTCCTGCAGCAGTTTCTGGGTGTTTTTTTTTCTTCTGTCTCATTTTTTCTCTCTGCGGGCTCATGTTCACCACAATATAAAATCCCGCATCTCTACAGAAATGGCACAACCAGAAATGTAATGTAATATTTATAGCATGTGGAGGCTCCATCTTTTTTCCATTATGGTAACACCTGTGGACACAAAATTGTTGGACAATGTTTTTTAAATAAAATAAATCGTCAAAGAATAGTTTCGTTTTTATTATTTATGGCATTATAACTGTGGCATACTGTAGAGAAGACATTTCTGAGTTCTCTCTCCTTCGAGACTCTATATTGCCGTGTAAAGCCTACAGTGATGAAAAATGAGGCCATGTGGTGTGCAATTACTGCTCGGAGCTCGAAGGGTTAATGAAAGAAATGTCAAAACCAGCTTCAGAAGGCTGTCATCATATAATGTTTTTCTGTCCTGAACATGTGTGATCATTTCCCTGCTGATATTTCAACCAATATGGTGGCTGTGTTGAAGCATCAACATGTATCCTGTTTTCTATCTAGGAAGCCAGTGGGATCTTTGTTCTGATTCTGAAACATTTAAAGGTGTTATTTGCGGTTGGATGGATGGGAAAGTCTCACCGTGCAACGTCTGGCTCAGGCAGAGGGAAGCCCAGCAGCTGGTTCAAGTGGATGGCGTCCCTCAGGCAGACCTGCCACTGGTTGAAGGCATGAGCCACATCCAACTTTAGTTTACTGCGTCGATGTTCAGCCTGCAAACCTGCAACACACAAACAGACACACACCTCATTCACAGGTTGTACTGCATCACTGTGAAATGCCGTCAGCCACCTGGTGGCTGCTGCCCCAAGAAACAAAACACAAACTGTTGAGAAACAATACAGCATTAGCTTCACATCAGAAACCTCACAAACAGTGGCAGCTGGTTAATATAGGGCACAGGGGCGCCGCCCTCCCACTACTAATGTCCAGATAAAAAGTAGTTCTCAAACGTAAAATTAAATTGTAATTAATTATAACAAAATAATAAAAAAAATAATTAGAACGTTTATATTCTTTTGATATTTTAACAATATTTGTATTATTAACAGATTTAATATAAGTCTTTACTGTGTGTTTACTAATTTGACACTTCCTGGATGCGGGACGCGGCCACATGAGTGTGTATGAAGCTTGAAAAACTTTTCGTGATCATGTGACCTTGGCAGCTGCAGACTTTCTCACGGGGCGCAGCTTGGTGCGTCCTGGACCCTCCCACTTTTGTTGTAAGCAAATTAATTTTGTCTTTATTTGCTTTTGTCTTCTGTGGTTGGATATCAAAACTGTCCTTCGACGTTCTTACGACTGTGCTTTCTGACACCGTCACACGGCCTTTCCCCTCCTCTTCTACTAGATGACAGCTACTGTTGAGATGGCTTAATGCATCGGGCTGCTGTCAGTAGAGAAAAGGCTGCTTGTAGAAAAGAGCGCATGTAGAATTCATGTAACTGGGTTTAACCTCGGACAACCCTAGTTTATTATTTTTAAAGTCATTTTTGGTTGCACACCGGTCAGACCACATCACAGCCACCAAACAGCAGCTACCACAGCCTGCTGTGTCACGTTTAGGGAGCATCAGTAAATCGTAGCGTCTATCGTTAAGAAAATGTTCAGCAACTCATGTTTTACCTTTGACCAGGTGGGAGGTGCAACAAAATGAGAAAGTGGTACTGGTACTACCAGTGAAAAAGTTAGTCTGGAGCCCTGAATAGTGTTTTTTTTTTTTTTTTTTCATTATTGATGTTGTGTGTTTTGAGTTTGTACAGATCCTGTAAATATTGGTGAAAGTTTGATGAATGGTTTTGAAATTTACTTCTGGTAATTATTGATAACGTTAAATGATATTATGATTAGAATAACCTCCAAAGGTAGGCAATTTGTATTCCTGTAAATAGTTGTTCCGGATGTTACTCATAATCTAATTTCTGATTTTAAATAAAAGGTCATTTGCGGACTGCGCCCCCCCCCACCAAAACTTTTCACCAGCCGCCACTGCTTACAAATATAAAAACACACTAGAGCTGACAAAGATTCCCTCTAACTGAGTAAATAAACATGCCAGTCTGTACATTTTTGTCTAGATTTTTGATTTGTGAGCAGTGAATGAGTAAATGTTGATACCAGGTGTGATCAAATAGTTCCATGGATGTTTTTGTTGCA
>NW_007579099.1:208386-210660 GCF_000690725.1 Stegastes partitus | reverse complement strand
TCTCCTCCACCTGCACTGACTTCCCTCCGCCCAGCAGCAGCCCGTACATCACCTGGCGGAGCGGCCTGGAGGTCAGGTTAACGCTGGGCAGGTCTTTATGTCCCATGGTGACACTGAGATTCATCCTACGCAGCAGCAACACATCCAAGACGTCTGGGGTCAGCCGGGCCTGCATCAGTTGCAGCCGAGTCCAGTCTGGGACAAGACCCACCACCTCCAGGAGACCAGCACACAACAGGTCCAAAGTATTACAGACTCTCTATACCACTTTTTCTCCACTATACTTTGGCTGTAATTGTTTCTTTTTAAATTGATCATATGTAATAACGCACTGATTATTCTCAATTCTCAATTTGTTTTTCAATTAAAGGCTTAACTCTCTGTACCCCCAAACCTCTAGTAGATTTAAAAGGAATGTTATCTTTAAAAACTAAAAATAAAACACATAAAAACTGGATCAATAAAATGAATGCGGCATGGATCAAAACGGGATACAGTATGAAAAGTTGTCAGCAAGTTGTTGGAAGATGCATTCAGCATGGTGAAACATCTTAGAGTAGAGTGAAAATGTTTGCAGAGCCTTTAAAAATGAAATTAAATATTAAATATAAATATTAAAGTTAAATATCTGTAGTGTGTGAAGCTTCCATTTTTTTTGTCTGTATTGATAACACATGTAGAAACTCGTTGACCTGGTGATTCTAGATTTTTTCAATATTTATGAAATAATCAAAGAAATTCAACGTTTTTATGAATTGTGTCATTCTAATGCAAACTACACTGAAGACATATCTAAGTTCTCTCTACTTCTGGTTGTGCTGTTTCCACAGAGGTGCAGGACTTTATGTTGTAGTAAAAAATTAGCAGTGTAGTAAGGAAAAATGTGACAGGAAGAAAAATGCCCAGAAACAGCTTCAAGTTCAAAAGGTTAAATCTGAGAAAAGTGAGCCCTCAAACATCTTTAAAGGCTTTTATTACCTCTTCCACTGCTGGGAACAGTGGGGCCACCCCGTGGATGAAGAACCCTGTTAGGGAGCTGGAGGGCAGCTGGTATTCCTTCATCCCAACAGACAGCTTCTGCAGCAGCTCTGCCTTGCTGTTCTTGCTCAGTTCTCCCATCAGCTCCAGCGCCGCCTCCAGGGNGTTTTGTGTGTCGTTACTACACAGGCAGTGTGTGTCTGTGTTAAGTTGATCTGGGTGTGTTTCCTGAATAACCACCAGTGTTAAACATCTGGCCGAATGGGAAAGAGCTATAAGAATGTAAAGGATCCTAATTGAGCTGATCTAAATTTTCACATATTTACAGATGTGAGTCATTGTGGGAATACAGTGCATCTCCCATTTTTCTCACCATGTTCTTAAATTTTCATTTTTTTGATTTTATTTATTCTTTTTTTTTTTTACACAAAAAAGCAGTACAATGCACAGAATGCCAAACTCTTATTTTATTTATTTATTTATTTATTTTACCACTTTACTACCACTTTTGCATAGTTTCGAATCCTCTCACCAAACATGAAAATTATGTGTTTTTTATTTTGGTCAGTACGTTTCGTTTTGCTGTCTGTAGATGACATGGATATAGACTTTATCAACATGTGATGTTTACGGTTTTTCGGCGAGGTCTTGTTTATCTTTATCTTCACACACAGTCATGACAAATCTGCGAATGGAACATCTGGAGCGTAAATACAGCAAATATCACCAGTTAAACTGGAACACCGGTGCTGTCGGCCATGCTGTTGTGTTGTTGTTGCTAGCAAACACGTTAAGCACACACTACTCTTGTAATATGTCACAGTGGGAGTCTCGCGAGACTGGAGCGGCCAGCTTTAGTATCAGAGCTCCAATCAACTCATAACTCATAACTTTACAACTGGACATGGCGCGCTCGATCTAGAGGCCCGCCGAACAATGTATTCATATTATTAAAGTTAAAATCGATTTCCGGTTCATATCAGTGAATCTTTACACCCGTAATACTTAATATTGTAAAACTAATGCAATATAGCCAAATTTAGTTAAAACAACTAAATGTAGCTGGATTAGTTAAATTTGGCGGAATTAGCTAACAGCCAAGCTTAGCTAATGTAGCCAACCAAGGGAATAATGCAATATTTTGTTAAAATAACCAAAATTTGCAAATACAGCCAAACATAGCTAGTATCATCAAGTTTAGCAGATATAATAAAACTCAGCTAACAGCCAAGCTCAGCTAATGCAGTCCAACCAAGGCAATACAGCTCTATTTTGTAAAATAGCCAAACTTTGCCA
>NW_007579099.1:201178-203360 GCF_000690725.1 Stegastes partitus | reverse complement strand
TTTTTTTTTTTTTAAATCATTAATAAAAATTATTAAAGTAATTTAAATGTCTGAAAAAGTCCTGCAATGTAAAAAGAAACATCAATAAAGAATTAAATATGCCAAAAATGGATGTGCATTTTTTAAAAAGATATTTATAGTCTCCAAACAAAAATCATAAAATGGCAGAAAAATGTGAATAAAATATAAAAAATTTATTATATTTTAAATCGTTCATTCATGCTATAAACTAGTACCGAAAAGAATCAATTTGGTGCCTAAAAATATGTGTTTTTGACACAGATAATATTCAAGTGAAACTTATTCAGTGTAACTGTGAAAAAGAAAAGTGAAACTAAAAGGAGCCCTGAGCAGAAAAAAGAAACAGCAGCAGTGAATACTTTACCTGTAAACTCAATTCAACTGAGAGCAGAAGCGAGTTTATCTGAAAAACAAAGGGAGCTAAAATATTCACAGCTCCGCCTGGTTACATATGAACCACCCAGTGTTTAAATAACCCACAAAGGTCTTTATTGTCTATGCAGCTAAAATTAACCACAGTAAACATAGAAGTTTACAAGTAAAATAGGAGACGGTGATTAAAAGTTCAGTTTTCACCTATGAATCAATATTAAAAGGTAAAAAGTCAAATATACAACTTACAGTTCTTGCTTTTTGTTGTAAAAGTTAGACTGTAATTACGTTTTTTAACTCATAATTTTGACTTAATGAACATTTTTACTTTTAAAAAATGTTTTTTCACTGATGTAACATAAATTAAAACAAATTGCCATCAGCCACCTCATAATTCTGACTTTCTAATTTTGACAGTAATTCATATTTTAATTCAGCATTTGGATTTAATGAGCATTTTCACTTTTTTAAGTCTAATTTATCATCCGTTTTAGGTCAGGTTTATGAGATTGTTATATTAAATCTTTGACTATCAGTTTAAAACAAATGGTAAAAATGTAAAATTATGACTATTCAATGAATTTGACATTACATTAATATTTTAACTTTGTTAATCAAAATTTGCCCCCAAAAAATCAATAATAACAACATACATCATAGTTTTGGTTTAACTAGCAGTTTTAACAAGAAAAATAACAACTAATCATCATCATCATGCATTTAAAGTTGAATTTATGAGATTAAAACTTCCTGTTAGGTTTAGGGCTTGGTGCTGATTGACTTTTTTGTGCATACCTATCCTCTGCACATGCCTACTGAATTGTGTAGGCTAAGGTGAAACGACCTTCCAACNGTTTCAAGCTCCTTGGTTGTGAGATCTGAGCCTCCATCCATAAGCACGTATGGAGTGACCTCACAGGTTCTGAGAGCTGCTATGAACCTCTCAATCAGGGCCTCATAGGCAGCGTACTCCCCACCGTGATTCTGATCCAGACCTGACCAACAAACCAAAGGAACTCAGTGAACAAACTCAAAAATGGCGCACTTGGATTCTATATCCCCAACCTCCCCCAGGGTGCAGGAGAAACTCTTCCGAAAGTGGGAGTAGAAAACCCCATGGACAGGGGCTTCCGCCAGATGTTCCCAGTTCACCCTCACTACAAGTTTATGTTTACCAGGTCTGTCCGGCAGCCTTCCCTGCCATCGGATCCAACTCATCACCAAGTAGTGATCAGTTGAGTCCAGGAGTTTGGTTCCAGAACTCTTACTGTGCAAGAAGGTCAGCCCAACTATAAGAAGCCAGTAGTGCTCTGCCTACCGCACCAGTTCAGGTTCCTTTCCCACTAGTGAGGTGATGTTCCATGTTGACAAAACTAGTCTACACCACCAGGGGGCGGTGTGCCTAGGTGCCCCCTCCTGTCCACTGCCTGGTGCACATTTCACCCGACTCTGATTGCGCTGGACCCACAGGGCGGTGGCCCCATGCTACTTTTTAGGGCTGTGCCTGACAGAGCCCCATGGGGCACCAAGGCTTAGTTACCAGACACTCCCCAGTGAGCTCCCATTCCAGGCCTGGCTCCAGGTGGGGGCCCCAGTATCCCTAATCTGTGATTAGTGATGGCTCTTTCCTTGTCACTCAACAACATCTTGTGACTACACGTAGTTAAACTCCGACTGGAGATCTTTGTAATTAAATTCAGACAACTAAGAGTGCTTCCACGATAGGACCAGGCGGGGGTGGCACAAGCCATCTCACCGATTTCAATGAAACTTTGCCAGTTTAAAAGGG
>NW_007579099.1:198209-199363 GCF_000690725.1 Stegastes partitus | reverse complement strand
AGTAAATATGATCAAACACTCTGATTGAAAGTAAAGTCAAAGTTCTAGCTCCCTCCTGATTTGAAGCCGTGTTCTAATGATGGGAGCTTCAGCCACATATGAGTCTTCCTCCTCATCTTCGCATTTTGATCCCTCGGGTACAGGTTCTGTTGGTGCTGGCCTCGCCTCTTCTCTTCTATGAAGAACCCCGCTCCTGTTTATTGCGGCCAATCTACTGAAATATCTGGAAGTCTGGGTAGATGTCAGCCACTCGTCTTTGGTGAACACCTTAAAAAAAATATTTGCAATAATAGCTGCAAACACCACTCGTGTTTTTTTTCCGCATATATTTACTTCTGCATTTTGGCAGTTATCTGTGTATTTATATCTGTATTTCTGCATTTATGTACTTGTGAATTTCTGCATGTATTTATATATTTATGTATTTGTACATGAATTTATTTTTGTATTTTGCATTTAATTGTTTATGTGTTTTTGCATGTTTTTTTTTTTGTCCCCTGTATTTCTAAATTTCTGGAATGATTTAATTCCGTATTTCTACTTTTTCTATGTACTTCTGCATTTATTCATGTTTTTTTAAAAACTTTTTTTCTTTCTTTAGTTCTAGATCCCCATATTTCTTTATTTATTCTAAGTTTCTATGTTTCTTTTTCTTTTCTTTTCTTTCTTTTTTTTTTTTTTTACTGTGATGGCCCAATGTCAGCTGCTGCCATGGAGGCCTACATACCATTTACCTGTGGGTCATCAGGATGGCCCATAAAGTTCAGTCATCTCTCTTCTTGCGCTCTCTCTCACTCATTCTGACCTGGCTTTGTTGATGGTGACACATCTTTCTTTTTGCTTTGTTTCTGCTCTACAACACCTTACATCCTATCATGTTCACTCATTCACACCTACACTACTGATACTACTGAGTCTGATCGTCACACGCCATATTTATTATTATTTGTTACATGGTTTGCTTTTGGTTAAATTAAATATCCTTATTTTGAGTTAAATCTGTGTTCCTTGCCATATTTGTTACTACATTTAGTTATTCATTTCTTTCTGTAGTTCTACATCGATTTATTTTTGTATTTGCACTTATTTATTACATGCATTTACTTTTATTTCCGCATATTTACATTCCTGTATATATTTATTTGTACATTTTT
>NW_007579099.1:192649-193884 GCF_000690725.1 Stegastes partitus | reverse complement strand
ATTACAAGGAGTGGACATTTCCCTGTCCGACCAGTCCACAGTTGCACGCTCTGCTACGTCTTCATCAGCCATGTCTTTATCCACTATGTCTTCATCTCCAGAGACTGAAACACATCCAAATCAGCCCGTACTATCATTTTGTCGATACAACACATTACCATGCTTTATAAATTGTCATCAGTACTCACATGCATTATCTAGTATGGGTGTGCCCTGAATGGGCTGCAGTTTTGTCGGTGGAGCAGGGTAGTTGGGCAGCTCAAAACCTAGAGGTCAGTGGAAAAAAAACAAAAGGAAAAAAAAACAAAGAAAAAAAAAATCAGCATGATCTCCAACATTATCAAATTCCACAGTTTGAAACTGGAATTTTAAATACATTGTAGAAAAACATTACCATTGGATCTTTCCTCATCTGAATCTGTAACTGCCAAAAAAGAAAAAAAAGTTAGAAACATTGATGAGTGAACTTTGAGGCCAAATTTCTGTAAACAGATTTTATATTAGTGTATTAATTACTAGAGAAAGAGAAAACGTACCATCTGATACAAAATCCTCTGGAATCACTTTTTTAGTGCGCTTCCTCGACCCCTTCACTTCCTCCTCCTCATTGTCATCCTGCTCTGTCTGACTGGTCATGGCATAATTATGACATTCTCTACGGAGAGCTAGAAGTAAGAAGATTAAACTTTTTTTAAGAAATTGAAAAAAGCATTTCAACGCTCAAACCTTGAAGTATATTTTGACTTGGACATATAGGCCATTTTCTATTAATCAAAACAGTAACTTGCCTGATGTCATTTTTACTTTTATTAAAGTAAATGTCATCCAGTCATCTTTGGGGGTCATTTTTTCCTTAAGCGCCTTCTCAGTTTTTGTAGTGCTCATGCGGGGCCATCTAACGGTTCCGTTTGTCTTGTCGATCCAGTTCACTGGGACAACACCCTCCTCCTCTACTTCTCCCTCCCTCCAAACGGCCCTTGCATACATGTTCTGAAGAGGACAGCATATGCAAGTTTTATTTAAGTTACACAACTTTAATTAGCCTAAGCATTTAGTAGACCAGTGGTTCTCTCTCTCTCTCTCTTTTTTTTTTTTTTTACATTTGATGAAATACAGTTACAGACCTGTGAAATTCAAATTTCGCACCAAGGGGCTCTGAAACCCATTTTGAGAAGCACTGTAGCAGACATCTCATATGAAGTGAATTACAGATACAAGGGGATATAAAATGACAT
>NW_007579099.1:190363-191634 GCF_000690725.1 Stegastes partitus | reverse complement strand
TCCAATTCGTGAAGACCACGTGGTTGCCGAGCAAACTCACTAGGCATCCTCCCCCTTAGTGCAATTAGTTTTTGTGAAATTTCCCCTTTTTGCCTCACAGATAGACGGCAGATTTTTGGGCCTCGGGTCATGTAGATTAAAAGGCGTCTAACTACTCCCAAGCAGACCATGTGCATGTAATCTAGGACAAATGAACTGACGCAAGGAATTTCTGCAGCAATGAGGGGGCTGACATCAGTTTGGTGGTTCTTGTACTCAGATCTTGAAAAACTGTCATCTGTCCGTGAAGTGCATTCATGCTCACTGAATACCATTCTTCCCTCCACACGAGTACCTCTGATTACGCATCTTTCACAACTCTCATAGGAAGTATGACCCTTAACACCTTTGAGGTATGCCCTTGCTGGTGCATCACAGATGAAAGCATCAATATTGACAGTGTAGGTCTGGCCTTTGTAAACTATACCATTGTCTTTGAGATGCTTGTACTCGGTCAAAAAGTCTTTCAGATAATCCTCAAGTGGACTTGGCTTACTATTACCACTAAATATGGCTGCAATGAAGGGATCAAAATAGTCACACTTAACCAGTATTGGCCAGAATTGGACTCCACTACTTTTGAAAAGTGGGATGCCATCAATGTTTACAGTGAGGTGCACATCACTACTGTCCATCAGACTTAAGTAACGACAGATTCCCTTTTCTAAGCCAAAATATTTGTAGTGCCCTCCACATTTTGTCTCTGTTGCATCTTGTTGTGGTGTAGCAAGGGTGTCCGACAATCCTTAGGCAATAGGTGCCCTTGCTTCCTTAACGTGGACAATAACCCGTTAAGTGCTCTGTGTGTCACTTTGTGCTCTGTAGCCCACTTTCTCAGGTCATCTTCAAAGCTGCTGATCACTTCAGCTTCATTATTTGATTCATTTTCAGAGTCAGTAGAAAAATAGTCCACATCTGTGTCAAAATCAAAAACACGTGATGACTCAGGAACGCTGTCATTTGCTGAACTGTGTGGGGCCTCAGACACACTGCTACTGCTACTACTACTCTGTATCCCAGACCCAACATCGCTAGTAATGCCAATGCTCTGATGTTCATCTTCGCTGTCAGAATAACGTAGAAGTTCATCCATGTCTCTTTTGCGTTTACGCCACTCTCTCTTTTTCATAGCTATCTGTAGATACAGATGCAGAATAAGTCAGTTTAATCTCACAATGTCTTTGACTGGGTGTGTGCAAAGGCGCATGGCATCATAATCTATACCTTGTTTT
>NW_007579099.1:187920-188903 GCF_000690725.1 Stegastes partitus | reverse complement strand
TCTGGGCCTGCTGTTAGTGTATGTGTGTGTGTGCATGTGAGAGAGAGAGATTGTGTGTGTGAGTTACAATGTGTGTGGAAATGGCAGAGGCATTTCTGCCACTGCCATTTCCACAAAGTTGCAACATTGTTGTAAAATTCAAGCACCGACACCTGTCTGCTCTCACATTCCCGCACTTTGCAGGAACCAATCTATATTTTCTCATACTCTATCCCAGCTGCAAATTGGGGGCAGAACAGTATAAATATAGCTTTGCCAGTGTGGTTCCTTATCACAACGGATCAAGATGGCCAAAAGATTCTCTCTTCAGAGGGCCTTGCAATTGTTTTTTGAAGAGAGTGAAGCTGCAGCCATCATGAGGAGGATTCAGGAGGAGAATGTTGGCACCCCATCTACCCAACCTAGAGAACCACCATCTGCAGAGCCTGAAGTAAGTGTGTGATGCTGTTGCAGTACATGTTGACACTCATGATAGGTGTCAGTAAAATGTCTGATCTTTTCATTATTCTAGGTTGCAGCCAGCAGCAACAAAAAGAAGTGCTGTGAAGTGTGTGGACCCAAGATGGACAGAAAAACACAGCATGCTTCAAGTTCAAGAACTACATATGCAACATACACACAGTAAAACTCTGCCCCTCATATGTTGTATAGGCTGGTATGAAAAGGCAATGTGTTCAATGGGGCTGACATGTTACTGTATGTGTTCAGCTTGTGTTGTGTAAACTGACTTGAATGTGTTCAATTTCAAATGATGTTCAAATAAATGAAAATCAGTAGTTAAGAAAACCCTTGCTTCATTTGTAAATGTGTTGATTTTTTTCCAATCATATCTTGATTGTAATTTATTTTCTTTTTTTTAAATTACATTTTGTTAAAAAAAAAAAAAAGAGTAGCACTTTAATTCATAAATGTGATCAAACAAAGGTAAAGGGCAAATATTAACCATACTGTTTACTGTGTATGGCTTATAATTGGGATGAAGT